>NW_011500889.1:0-34998 GCF_000495115.2 Populus euphratica
CTTTTCTTTTTTTCTTAAATCATATTGCATATAAGGAAAAAACTAGATTTTAGTGGAATTTTCAACCTTGCTAAAAAAATATAAATGACAATTTAATTTTTATTTAGCTAATTCATATAGCTCATGAAAGAGCTAGCTCTCCCATAAATTATTTCTTACATATGTTAATTTAGTATTAACATAGTAGTTATTTTTTAAAGTAGAAATAATATTTATTTTATTTTTAAAATTTACTTTTTACATCAACACATTAAAATATTTATAAATAGAAGAAAATTAATTTAAAATAATAATAAAAATTTAGAATTACTTTTAAAATACAATAACAAACCAACTCTTAATTAGTTTTGAACCATGGCAAGAAATGAATCCATCACTAGGATAACGAATAATTTTAGAATTGATATTTTTGTCAGATTAGTGGAGTTGACTAAGAAAAAGAATGTAATATTTTTGTTTTGTTCTTAAGATTTCTTCCATGACGTGAGGAGAGAATCTTCCAAAAGGTATGTGGTGAGAAATTTCTCAATTAACTGATGCAGGTAGGTCCAAGATCATCAAAGGATAGAGAGAGATTTCCACCAAACAATGTACTGCTAATGTTAGCAGGGGCAGGGTTGCTGTGGATGGGATGGGCTGGCTTCAACGGCGGAGATCCATACACTGCCAATATTGACTCTTCCATGGCCGTTCTTAACACTAACATTTGCGCAGCAACTAGTCTTCTTGTATGGACCTGGCTAGATGTCATTTTCTTCAAGAAACCTTCTGTCATCGGTGCTGTTCAGGGCATGATAACTGGCCTTGTTTGCATTACCCCTGGCGCAGGTAATTTCGACTCCCCTCGCCGTGTTGTGTTTGCTCTCGATCCAATCACCATGCATGTATTTTCACTATTGAGATTTTTACTGGACTTGGAGTTAGAATTAAGCATTTAATAATCTTTTTCTTGAAAAATCAAATTACCTAAAACATTAAATTAAATAGTGTGGGTGTTTTGATGTGGTTCAATACTCAATAAAATACATCTTCGCCAGCAATAAAATTATCCTTGTATCCTTTCATCAAAAAAAAAATTAAGCTTCTCCGGTGGAGTGATGATTTTTTTTTTTCACGATAAAAATATTATTTTATTTAAAAAATAAACAAAATATAAAACTATTTACTAAGAGTTTTCTTAACTTAGCACAAGTTTCTTAACAATAAAAATATATATTTGTTCCTAGAGTTAAAAAAAAATATTATGTTATTGGATAAAATTATTTTGGGATTTTCAAATTTAAATATACAATACAATTACATTTTTAACATTGGAAGAGATAAAACATAAACTTAGCATTTGAGGGTATTTTGTACCTTCACATAGATATTTTATGTAATTATCGAGATCACGGGGGCATTACAATATTTTTATATTTTTTTAAATTTTATAATGCTTAAAGCTCCTGAAATATACTCGACACGCCTCGATACGCGGGTGGCATTCGCACCATTCAGACAACACGTGTGACACTACCTAGTGAATGTAACTAGCCTTTTGCCATCTCTCTAAAACGTAACATATGTTATTGTCACCAGTGGTTATTTGATTTTTTTTCTCTTTCTCCCTTCTGACATGTAATGTAGTTCATTATCCTTTTTTTTTTATTTTTTTATTTCAGTTCTCATTCTATTAATTTTTTATTTCATTCCTTTTTCATTTATAGAAGTTTATATTCTTTTCAATTTAGTCATTTAATTGCAATTTCTCGTATATTTTGTTTCAATTCCAGTCCTTATTTTTAAAAAATTTCTAATTTTGTTATTGATACTTTTGTTGAAGTTCTTTTTCTTTGAATTCCATCATTTAATTAAATTTTTTTTGTTTTAATTTCATCAATTTGACCCTTATTCTTTTGGTTTTTTTTTAATTTTATTAAAGCTATTTTTCAATTCAATTAAACGCTTCAATTGAAAATTTTTATCCTTCTAATTAATGTTTTTTCTCACCCTCCTTTTTTTTGGATCCTTTTATGTAATTATTTTTTTCATGGTTTTATTTTTTCATATTTAATTTATTGAAAATTCAACTTTATACGATCTTATTGTTCAGTATTAGTTTTTTTTTAATATTGATTTTTTGATTATCTTCAAGTTTTTTCTATGGATTTACCCGGTCTCATGATCTAGATTATGATTTTTACATGTATTTTTTAATATAAAATTTTTTTAGGTGTTTTGTTTCTATTTTATTTTTTAAAATTTTATTCTAATTCATCTATAATTTTTTTTACAAATGAAGTTTATTTTTTAAAATAAAAAATATTCATTTTTAAATTATATTGGTAATGTGTTTGACATTGCATAATATTTTTATATCTTAGATTTATTTAATCAATTTCATTTATGTTTATCTTTTTATTCATGAACTTTTTAGGGTGTGGATTTATCTTTAGTTATTTAAATAAACAAGTTCAATAAACACAATTAAATGCATGTCTAATTTTATGTTATAGAATATCTTAATCTTACTTAATTAGAATTTTCAATTTACACTTTGAATTTTATATATATAAAAAAATGTATTAAAGCAACTTGAATGTGTAATTTTTTTTAATCCATAGTAAAACATGTGTTAAATGAGTAGTTCTCAGTACCTAGTATCAGTTGACTTTTCCATCTTTGTTCCTTGCTTGTTCATAAATTATTTAACTTATAGAATTATTTCATAAGTTCTAATTTGTTCGTTCATAACTTTCATTCATTGGCATTGGAAGGAAACATGAAAAAGGAAGAGCCAGCTCAAGGATTAATTTAGTTTAATAGACTTCAAAATAAAAGATTAGGGAGGAAATATTGTTCACGTGGGATCCAACCATGTAGAACGATATTTTGGTAAAGAAAGTAGAAGAGAAAATCATTTACCTAAAGCTTATGTTTCAATATAAATTTGATGAGGTCCAACTTAGGATAATCCAACTTATTGAAGGCAAAGCTACTAAAATTGCATTTTTTTAAAGTGAGTATTTTTTAAAATATTTTTTCTTTAAAAATATATTAAAATAATTTTTTATTTTTTAAAATTTATTTTGATTTTTGACATAACATATCAAAATAATGTAAAAATATTAAAAAAATATTAATTTAAAATAAAAAAATTTCAAAAATATTTTTGAAATACAAAAACAAATGAGTTGTTGTGTACAAGATTTGAAGATGAAAATAGTCATTTAGAGATACATGGTATTTGAAGTTTAAAAGTTTCTTAAATATTTTTTACAATGAGATGTAGAATATTTTTAAAAAATATTTTTTAATTAAAAATATATCAAAATAATATTTTTTTTATTTTTAACAATAATATATCAAAATAATAAAAAATATTAAAAATTCAATTTAATATTATTTTAAATAAAAAAATATTTTAAAAATATTTTAAAAAATAAAAACTATCGTAGAGTGTCCAGGAAAGTGAAAGGTATATTAAGTACCATGTAACTTAGTCAAGAGATTTAGGAGTTTATATAGATCACATAACTCATATGTTCCACAAAGAACGTAATTTGATGATTTTAGTTCATATGATTATTGACGAAGTTGCTATAAACTTGTACCTGATTAACCATTTCAAAGTATTGTTTCAACTTAAAACTCTTGATTTTCCAGTATAATTTTTTCAAAAAAGATGTTTTTTAAATGAAATTATGGTGCTTGAAGCTTGTAAACTTTCTAAATCTTTTCCTTTGAATCCATATAAGATATTAAACATCTCCATGGTGTTGGGAATACCGAAGCTTCGATACCATTATTAGTTAGTAACTTCAAAGTTCTAATACCATAGACATCCAATTGATTTTTGCCCAGAAACTAAGCACAACAGATTCAATATGTTCAGTAATTTGCTTATATCCATGAAATAGACAGTATTACTGAACAAGAGAAACACCACAATTTACAATAATAATGGCGGACAAAGACCAAACATCATACCCACACTCTCTTGTAACTGTCTCGTCTTTCTCTACCACTCACATTTTACCAGCCGACAAAAGCTGCTACTCGTGTCGCTGCCACAATGGCAGAACCCCTTTGGCTCCCGTTGATACGTATGCTTCTGGTCTCAACACAACCTTTTATAGGCTTCAAAGTGGCACCTAGAATTCAACTAATGTAGGCTGCATTATTTCTTCATTAATGCACAGAATCGTGGTCAGCTGCAACTAACTCTTCAACTTAGTGGCCATAATTATTGCCACGTTTTTGCCCATTTCTTTTGTAGTTAGGTAACATTCAGCGCGTAACTCTTCTTTTTAGTCAAAATATGTAGCTCCCTCTTAAGACATCGTTTGCAAATAGGGCCTACATGCTATTTGGCAAAATTTTGAATTTTTTTATTTAAAACCCACCAAATTTAAGATGGATGAAAAGTTTGTAAACTGGGCCAAGTTAGGCTAAATTTTCAATGATTACGCTATATCTTGATCTGAAATCCATCTGTCTCAAAACTGAGGCCTCCATCATAGGGGCTAGATACTGAAGTTCAAATTAGAAATGGTATTCTTTTCTCAGACGTTTTGCTACGGATTTTTGTAGCACTGAAATCCTATGTTGTAAAACGACAATCCGCCTGCCAGTTAGATTTGAGACATGGTAGATTTGGAGTTTTAATTGATTTGAATTGGAAAAAAATTATTGGTGATTCGTAAAATAAGGTTGATTTGGAGTTTCTATAATTATATATTTTTCAGGTCTTGTTCAGGGATGGGCTGCCATAATCATGGGAATTTTATCTGGTAGTGTTCCATGGTTTACCATGATGATTGTTCACAAAAGATGGACACTACTGCAAAAAATTGATGACACACTAGGAGTGTTTCACACTCATGCTGTTGCTGGCCTTCTAGGGGGTGTTCTAACAGGCCTCTTTGCAGAACCTGAGCTCTGTGCACTATTTTTGCCGGTGACAAACTCAAGGGGCGGTGTCTATGGTGGTTCCGGTGGAATCCAAATACTCAAACAACTAGTTGGCGGTGCTTTCATTATTGGATGGAACGTTGTCGTTACATCAATTATTTGTGTAGTGATAAACTTTGTGATACCATTGAGAATGTCTGAGGAACAATTGCTTATTGGGGATGATGCTGTGCATGGTGAGGAGGCTTATGCATTGTGGGGTGATGGAGAAAAATATGATGCAACCAAGCATGGGGATATCACAGAACATAACATGGAAACGAGGACATCAACTGGTGCGACTCAAGTGATGTAGAGAAGGGGATCCACAAAATTAAATTAAGTGTTGTTTGATGATTAATTTGCTTCATAAATGTTCGAGGTAAATTAAGACTAAGTACTTAAATGTATTTCTTATTCCTATTTTTAATAGTTTTAATAAAATTATTAAACTCAGTTCAACTTATAGAAGTTTAAGTCATGAATTAAGGATATTAATCTAGCTTAAAATAATATATTTTTTAAAAAAATCAAATGACTTTTAACTAAGTCAATTGGTTAAGAAAATTATAAATGAAATAGAACACACTTATTAAAATTAAATCGAATTATAATTTTTGATATAAACACTTTAAAAATATAATTCAATATTTATATAATGTGTTTCATTGTGATTAATAAAAAAACAACTTAATAAAAACTAAATCACATGAATTAACTTCCATCGATTATAATTTAAGCTTAGATTAGGAATTTAATAGGTAAGTAAATGAGTTGATGTATTGGTTATATCAGGTTTAATAAGATAATATTTATTATTTAAATACCAAATTAATTAAAATTAAATTATGATTTCAACATAAAAAATTTAAAAATATAATTAAATATTCGGATAATATATTTCATTGTGATTATGAAAAAAAAAAAAACTTAATAAGAATCAAATCTCCAGTTACAAGTGGAGTAGATCACGTAGTTCAACTTCCACCCTTGTAAATTTAAAAGTCGGCCAAAGCATGGGATTTATTGGTTGCATTAAGTTTAATAATAATAAAATTTACTATTTAAGTACTAAATTAATTGAAATCAAACTATGGTTTCAAACATAAACATTTTGAAAGTATAGTTTGACGTTTATACAATGCATTTTATAAAAAAAAAAAAATTTATGGAAGATTATATCACACATGTTAACTTCTACTGGTTGTAATGTAAAATTCAGTCTGGTATGATCTCGAGATCTGACAGGTGGGTCAACAAGTTGACTTGTTGGATAGATTGGTTTTAATAACCATGGTATTTACTATTTAAATACCAAATTAAACAGGGAAAGGCCAAGAGGAATACGAGGTAAATTTTGCAAAGTCTGATACTAATCTCTTACCCTTAACATCGAATGCTAACTTTTGCACTTAACTAGGGGATGGTAACAATGTTATGAAACTTTTGTTGAATATTTTAGAATTATTATATTATACTATCACATATCAATAATGCTTAAGAATGTAGGTTGTGGTAATTTAAATACTAACACAGTGAAAAAAAATCTCAAATCAGCATAGTAATTAATACGTGCAGTAATATATGAGATGTGTTTGTGTATTTACTAGTTGTACATCTAGTGATTTTTTTTTTCTCCTTCAAATCTATATTTTCCCAACATATATTAGATTGGTGGTACGCAGAGCAGATTAAAAAAAAAATTCAAAAAACAATTATATTTTTAAAGAAATAAAAAAAAAACTTAATAACTAGGATTTAAATCTTGATTAATTTAATAATATAATAAAAAATAAGACAACATAAGAAATAAATTAAAAAATATATTGTATTTAGCAAAGCTAAACTAATATATAAAACTCGCAATCTAAAACATGAAATTAAAATAACCATATAAAAAGATGATACCATCCAAATCTATTGTAAATTGAAACCTTAAACTCTAGCCCATTGACTTGGATTATGTTAGGTTAGAGTAAATTTAAATTAATTATAATGTGAATAATATTTTTATCTCATATTAAGATGAAAATATATTAGATCTATTGAGATTGATATGTAAAACTTGTTGGGATAATTTTTAATTAAATCAACATTCAAGGACAAAACTAGTTAAAAACAACACTCAATTCAAAAAACACCATGCGATTTTCAGGTGAACAATTCAAACTTACGATGCAAGTCAACCACACATTTGAATTCAATAGTTTTTCATCCTAGAGATTATTTTTTATTTAATAGATTTATATGACAATAAAGTGTTTGTCAACCTTTTGCATGAAATATTTTTTTAAAAAGAAAAAAATCATAAAGAGCATGTGGGAATGAGAAAGCAAAGACAAATCATTGACAACAAAAGATAAAATTTTATTTATAAAATTTTTAATTTAAATAAAATAATAGTTTATTGATAAGGAAGGAATTGTATTTTAAAAAATTAAGGGACAAGAAAATGCATACAAAAAGAGAAAATAATAATAGCCTAGATGACATGGTTTAACCCATCAAAATTGTGATTCAGATCATTGATTTTAATTGGGTTCAATAATTTTATTTTTTTTATAATTTGTATCTAACTTTTATATATATATATATAAAGAGTTGAAAAAAAAAGCCTTGTAGTGCGACCTAATGACCCAACACCCTGGGAATTTAAAAAGAAAAGCCTTGGCATGTAGGTGTTCAAGCCCAGACTCATTATTTTTTTATTTTAAAAAATAAACGACTTGTTATATGTTTTTATTTTAAAAAAATAGGTAAATAACACATCACTCTATATGACAAACAACTTATTATCTGTCAATCTAGATTTCACTCATCATTGTAGTAACTGTAAAATCAAGGTTATAGGTTAAAAAACTTGTTTTTCAACTCATTTCACTAAAAAAAATCTTACAAGCACACTTAGAATACCAAGAAACTAATCTATCAATTTAATAAACCCCAAAAAATATTTCAAGCTACTAAATCAAACTAAAAAAAATATCACATCCTCTATTTACATATGATTTTTAGGTTATATGGAGACTTAAAATAATCACCATAATACTTTCATCACTTACTAAAACTCATTGACACCAATTTAATAATTTTGATAGTCAGAAAAAGGTATCAACAATGAACTCTCTCTATACTAAAATCCAGCAAAATCTCTCTATCCTCTAAAAAAAAAAAGGTAAAATAAAGTTAAAAGGATCACTTATTAAGTTAAAAAGAATGAGAATTGAAATAAAATTTGGTAACAAATTTGAATTTTAAAAAACCTAAGGAATTGATCAGCTATTAAATTAAAAAGATAAGGGACTAAACTAAAATTTTTAGATGAAATTAGAATATATCACCTATTTTGCTTGTGTTTTCCACATTAATTCTCTACTTATCAATTTCATCTTCTCATAAAAAAAATGATTGATTATTAATTTAGACCTAAAAAAGTTTAATTGTGCAAAATAAAAAATTAAGTGTCAAAATATTTTTTTTAAAAATTATTATTTTAATTTATAGTGATTTATCATAAAATAAACAATAAATAAATATACAATAAAATCACTATTTCTTTTAATATTTTTTTAATATGTGATAAGGTTAATATTCTACATAGAAGACACATTATGCATGGTAGAGGTTAAGAGGGTACTAAATTTTACAATAGTAAACTTTTATTTATTTATTATCAGATGAATTATTAAAAGGCAATCATTACCCCCATAAATTGGTGTTTTTTTATAAGATAATCGTGACCCTCCAAGCAATGTTACTGTTTTTTTTTTTATCTCAAACTACACACCAATTAATTTTTAATTTTCTTTCAGAATTATTACTAGCATTAATATTATTATTAATTTTTTCTATTTCCACTAACTTTTAATCCTTCAATATATAAATACATCAAGACAAGATACATTGCCTATGTCTACGTAACAGAAAAGGACTAAATTGATACTTTTGGAAACTATAGATCTAACATTAAGAAATATTATAGGGACTTAAGTGAACTCTTTCTGAAACTCTAGGTGCTAAAATATATTTTACCATTTACTTTAGATTAAAAAATTTAAAAAAACTATAAAAAGAGTCGTAGCGTTTTGTTAGATGAACATAAAATATCCGAAAATAATTTAACTTCCCTCACTCTCGGAATCGTAACAGAACTCGACTTCCCTTCCCGGTCTTCCCCACGACAAAACTCCTCCTCCGCCGCGCCGCCACGACGCCACAATTCTCCTCCTCCGACTCTACTTTCATCCTTACTCACTACACTAGAAAGATTAAAAAACATAAACCAAAGTTTCTTTCTTTTTAAGTTTATTGTCAGCAACATAAGAATTAGGGAAAATTCAGCAACAGTCCCATGAATGCACCAATTATTGGTCAGCTCTCTCTCTCTCTTTGCTTTTCTTTAGCTTATTTTATTTCTGGGTTTTCGTTTATGTGCTGAAATATTGTATTTTACTGTACTAATTTCGGCTAATGTTCTGGGTTTTTTTTCTTGAAAAGATCCACTGCAAGGGGATTTCCCAGAGGTAATAGAGGAGTATTTGCATCATGGGGTTACGAAGTGCATTGCTTTCAATCGCCGCGGCACGCTTCTTGCTGGTATGTGATTAGAGCTTTTTGTTCCTTAGTAATGTAGGTAGTAGTGGTTAGCTAGACTGCTAAGCTATTGTGGGTCTTGATTGCTTTTTATTAGTTTGATTGTTCTTGGTGTTTTCGTGATGGTTTTTTGCTACTATGCTTGTGTAAATTTTTTGTTTTATTTAGTTTTTGGAGATAATGTAGAGTTTTGTGTATAAGAGGAATTAAATTTCCAGGGAAGAATGCCGCAAGGTATTAATTTTGGGGTTTTATGAGTTTTATTGTTGATGTTAATGGTATTTTTAATGAACTATTTGATTTTGTCGAGGGTAGATGGATAGTAATGTCTTGTTTTTATTAATCTTCTTTGTGTGGGCTTAGATGAGCATGGTTTTAGTGGTTTGAATGGCAATAGAGGCGATATAATTTGTAGTTAATTGATTGTTATTATTAGTGGTTTCTAGTTAGGATACCATACATGGATTGGAGAAACTAGAAAGATTATTGTCTAATAATTTGGAGCGAACCTCTATTGTCTTTATCTGTGAAGCCTCTCCCTGTTAATCACTTAAGATTAGTTCAATCTTTTAGGCTCTTCACTTGTGTCTAGCCTATTGCAAATGGTTTCCTGAAAGCCTTGAAAAAACCATTCAAATGAGCAATTTTTCAGCTATGTCTCATGGATGTTATATGTGCTGTGGTACAAGGAACCACCAAAAGGTGTAGTGAGCATGGCTTTATCAGTAATGGCCTCCACCAAGAGTTGTAGTGAGCATGGATTTATCAGTAATGACCTATAAAGTTCTGTAGTACACACGGATTTTATGTTATAGTTGTGCGTGTCAATGGTGCTGAGCATAAGAAGAAGGTGAATTCCTGCAATAGATAAAGCCATCCATTTGGAATTCTGGTAGAATGTCAGTATAAGGAGTTCTTTGAGATGCATTATGCAATCCTTGAAAATATGTGTTTCATCTTGATTTTATTCGAGCCTGGATTTATGCTTTGATAAGGAAACCATTCCTTTCTGCCCGTGCTTTAAGGCCTTGGTTATTTTTATCGCTCTTCATTTTTCACCACTTAAAGAAATATGTCAGTATTGTTTGAAGATATTCTGATTTCCTAATTGCTTTTGTTTTCTTTGCCAGCTGGATGTGCTGATGGAAGTTGTGTTATTTGGGACTTTGAGACCAGGGGAGTTGCAAAAGAGCTCCGGGATAAAGATTGTATTGCTGCCATAACAAGTATCTGCTGGTCAAAGTATGGTCATCGTATTCTTGTGTCATCTGCTGACAAATCACTAATACTTTGGGATGTTGTCAGTGGAGAGAAGATTACACGTATTACTCTTCATCACACCCCACTACTAGCCCGACTACATCCTGGTTCCTCTACTCCATCTCTCTGCCTGACATGCCCACTTTCATCTGCTCCCATGATTGTAGATTTTAACAAATTAAACACCACTGTGCTACCAGTTACAGTACTTGAAGCGGACAGTGGGCCTGCCCCTCCATCACGTAATAAACCCTCTGATGGTCCCCCTTACACCCCAACTGCTGCATGCTTTAACAAGTTTGGGGATCTGGTTTATGTGGGAAACTCTAAAGGAGAAATACTTATAATAGATCACAAAAGCATTCATGTGCATGCCATGGTTCCCGCTCCTGGTGGTGCTGTTATCAAGAACATAGTGTTCAGCAGAGATGGTCAGTATCTTCTCACAAATTCAAATGACCGGACAATTAGGATATATGAAAATCTTCTTCCCCTGAAAGATGGTCTCACTGCGCTGGGGCACCTGAACAAGACTGTTGACGAGGTAGCTGGTGTTGAGAAAATGAAGGCTGTTGGATCAAAGTGCTTAGCACTTTTCCGGGAGTTCCAGGATACTATCACCAAAGTGCACTGGAAAGCACCTTGTTTCAGTGGTGATGGGGAATGGGTAATTGGTGGTTCTGCAAGCAAGGGAGAGCACAAGATTTACATATGGGATAGGGTTGGACATCTTGTAAAAATCCTTGAAGGTCCAAAAGAAGCATTGATTGATTTGGCATGGCATCCTGTTCACCCCATTATCGTCTCTGTTTCCTTGACTGGCATGGTTTATGTTTGGGCTAAGGACCATACTGAGAACTGGAGTGCATTTGCCCCGGACTTCAAAGAGCTAGAGGAGAATGAGGAGTACGTGGAACGCGAAGATGAATTTGATTTGATACCTGAAACTGAAAAGGTAAACACAAAAAGGCTGGTCAAGCTAGTCTTTTGTCCGTTTCTATGATTCTCAAAGTATATGTATGCTTGCAGGTAAAAGAATCAGATATTAATGAAGATGATGAAGTTGATATTGTCACAGTGGAGAAAGATGCTTTCAGTGATTCAGATATGTCTCAAGAAGAAATATGTTTCTTGCCAGCTACCCCATGTCCTGACGTTCCTGAGCAACAAGACAAGTGTGTGGGAAGTTCTTCAAAGTTGATGGATTCTAATAACTCTGGATCCCCGCTTTCTGAAGAAGCTGGACAGAATGGACAAGCAATGAATCATGCATCAAGTCCTCTTGAAGGTAAGACCATATGTATTTTTAAAGATTCTTTAAGTGGTGATTTTCTTATAACTAATGATCATGCTGTGAGGTTTGTTAGTGGTGATTTTCTTATAACTAATGATCATGCAGTGAGGTTTGTTAATAATCTCACTTCATACCATGAACTGGGATTCAAGATTTATCTTAAAAACATTAACATTTTCCACATGCCTGATTTGTCAATAGTTGTAGACCACACTATACTTGTCTTTCTAGGAAAATGCTGTTTGTGTATGATAGTTGATCTCCAATGTGAAAAATGAAATTGTATAGTTTTAGCAGATGGAATTCTGATGATATCATGCCTAAATTCCTAGGCTTTTGGTATTCGAGTCTTTTAAGCAACCTGACTCTAAAGTGTTCCGTGTTAATTTCTTTGTCAAGTGGTGTCTGGTGTCTAACTCGTATGCTGCAATGGATTTCCTTACAGAGGACACAGGAGGGACACGCATGAAGAGAAAACGAAAACCTTCAGAAAAGGGGTTGGAATTGCAGGCAGAGAAAGGCAGGAAACCCGTGAAATCTTATGGCAGATTGTCAAAAATAAGAAGTAAACCTGTTGCTGATCCGGATATCAGTAACGGAATATATGGGGATGATATTTCTGACTGAGTATAACTAGGTTATAGTTGACATACATTTAGTATTTGTACCTGCAAAGCTTCCTTATTCAGCAGGAAAACTTCGTCCGCATCATTTATTAGTTAAACAAGTTTTGCAAAATCAAATACAGTATTTTTAGTGGAGCTCGAATTGTATTCCCAGTCCCCACCAAGTTCACTAGAAGCACAACAACGGTCTTGACATTCTTTGACATTAAAAGCTTAGGACTGAGAACCCATGTACAACAGTATTATTTTGTTGCCAATGTACAGTCTTTTGCAGCATCATCGATTGGTAGTTTACATGTAATGATCCTGTAAGAGCTAAACAACTCTGCCACCGCCAATTATAAACATGTCATCTGGGAAAGGGAAATATGATATGTGGAAAGAGATGTGTTTTTTTTTTTTTTACATTATTAATAGTCAACTTTCCTGGAAATCATGGAACTTGCACAACCAACTTGATTAAATGCACTCACCCTCTTCATTGCAGAGTTGACCTAAAACTGTCCGGATGTCAAATGGCAAGTAGAATGTCTAATCATATTCTGATGGAAGAATGATGGCTGAATGCAGGCAATAGTTCTTTAAGCAAATTCACCAGTCTTTCTTTTGCTTCGATTCAGCCTGAATGTGTAATATATCCCTTCTGTCACTTGTTAGATCAACTGTTTGTTATAATGCAACTCTTAGCCCCAGTCACCTAAACAAATTCCTTCATTTGTCTGCCAATCCCTCTTTGGTTTTTATTTAAAAAAAAAAATAACGGGGGTCTCAGATTCTATTGTTTTTAAAATTAATGATTATATAAGTTTTTAATAATTTTAAATTTTTAAATTTATAAAATTTAAATTAATAATTTTTATAAAATAAATTTAAAATCTAATTAGGTAACGCTACATCACTCCATTTAATCCATCTTTTCCTTCCTGACAGAGCAGGTGGTACTAATAATCATCATAAAAACAGGGGGCACAAGCAATCACATGCCTTGGGCCTTCTTATAGCTGTGATACTCCCGACTAACCTTCATTGCCCATTAATGCCAAAATTATAGAACTCCACTCATTTCAAGATCTGGTGAGAAATTCAGGTTACAGGAAGAAGAAGTTAATTTTATTTTAATTTTTAGAAAAAGTTTTTGGAATAATTAGGATCGCATCTTTTTTAATCTCCCAAGTTGACACTGCATGTACATCAGCTGTAATGACAAATGGCACCGTTGGGCTCGTTGCTGTCCAAGACCACTTCCAAGTCTACCTGGGGCCTCACTTTGGATGATTGGACAAGCTAAAGGGATTGCTTGGAAACATTATCTCCATGAAATTAATTCATTATCCATCAATTAAAAGAAATTTAGATATAGCTTATCTATCGGATTTGAATATACATATGAATATCTATTATTCGACTGTTATTTAATATTTAACATAAAATAAAATAATAATATATTTTTTAAATTATATATATATATATATTAAAAAATATATTATTATTTTATTTTATGTTAAATATTAAATAACAGTATATATATATATATATATATATATATATATATATATTAATTGATAACTATTATACGCATCATGTCAATGAGATGGGTATAATATATTGAATTAAAAAAATATAAATATTCTACATGTACATGTATATAATACAAATATATATCTTGAATTGAGTTTCACATCAATTTAATAATATCTATATTATATTCATTATTCATTGAGTAAAATAACAATCTAATAAAACTCATTTATTTAAATTAAATCAAGTTAATATCTATTAAATTCAAATAAACTATTGTTTTTAATTGTCCAAGAGGTCAATCTAAATGCAAGACCACAGTAAATAAATAAATACAATTGAACATGTTTAAGTTATAAAGAGCCCGTTTTATAACTTGAACTAAAAGGTGGCCAGCAAATGGAGATCAACACTACTAATTCATATTCATGGAATTCGATCTATAGGAATTAAAATTAAGTATATGAAATGATTTGAATCTTGAGAAACTCATCAAACACTAACACCCCTACCACATAACCTTCGAAAATTGAGAAACTAAAAGGAAAAGAAAAGGAATTTTCAAATTAGTCCCAAAGTATTTCTAATTTTCAATAAGATTCCAACCTAATAATTTATATCAAGTGAACATCCCACTTGCTACTATTCCTCAATCATATCCATTAATCTTTTCCCTAAAGTGCATATGGCATGCAATAAAAAGATAATGATTTTTTTTATTTTAATAGCTAGTGATGACATTAAATGAGAGATCTAATTGAGGAACTCTAGAGGTAAGGGACTTAATTGAAATTGTATATTATAGGTGGACCTATTTATCGATTAGTAAAATGGTTAGGGGCTAATCTATGGTTTTCTTTTAGGAAAAAAAGCTTGCACGTGTGCATGTGTATCTCTTGGAAGGGTCGAAACAATTGTCCAAGGCAGACAGGTAGAACACGTTCCTCATATGGGCACTTCAGCAAATTCTTCCTTGTATTAATCAATCTTGAACAATTATGAAGTTGTGAAAACTTCATATAGTAATTAGCTTTTTATATGTAAGTTTGGATATAGGTTTTGTATATCAAAATAGGAGATCTTCTAAAAAATAATGGAATAATCTTTGGAAAAACAAAAAAATAAATAATTTTTTTGCTCAACTTAAATAAAATTAAGTTTATTTTAAAAAAACAAATATGTAAGATAATAACAATAATAATTAAACTAAAGTTAGCTAAATATAAAAATTGAGGGACTAGATGTATTTCAAGTAAAAAATAAATAAATAATTTCATATTGTAAAAAAAAATTAATACTTGTGATATTTGCGATATTTGGTTTTGGTTTGAGAATTATTTTTTTAATTAAGTTAGTTTAGGAAGAAAAATTAAAACACTAATGAATATGTTTAGAATTTTATTGAGAATCAACCAAAAATATGTGAGGATATCCCATCTCTTAAAAACATATTATTTATATACTAAAACACAGGTGAGATTTTCAATGTATATTATCATTATGTAAAATTTTTTTCACTTTTGATCCTCCAATTTAAAAAATTATACAAATTATATAATTACGGTTCCCAAAATTGTTTCAATTTTGTTTTAATATGAAAATTTATTTTTATTAATTTTAGGTTCATGATTGAAAAAGAAAAGAGAAGAGTCGTCTGATTTTAATAATAGAAAAAAAAACTTAATGTTGATGCTAGTTTAGACAACCAAAATAAAAAAATTTTGTATCAAATTATTTCATTTGATATAGAAAGTTCATATTAGTTATTTTTATATCTTAAAAATTCATGAAAAAAAAATCTTAACTTGGATTGATTTTTAGTTTCTGGTTGAGTTTAATTTTTGAAACAATGTTTTGGGTTTTTTAAGCCAATAATGAGTTTCTCATTATTTCTAGGGTATTTTATGTGTTTTGGGTGAAAAATGAATTACAAAATAGGTTTTTAGATTTAAAGAATATAGATTTTGATTTTTCAATCGCTATAATAATCATAGTTTAGATAAAATAGACAGGCATGACTGTCAAACCGATGGCCATGAATTGGATTTAGCAGTCCTATCAAGTCCAAGGTGCTAGAGTCATGCAACCATGTTAGATTCAAACGTTTTAGGTCAAGTAAGAATTAAGTGTAGCAATCATGCTTTTAAATCTAATATGATTACCTGACCGAACCATCTAGGGTCGGACATGGATTAGGCCCGACATAATTGCTTAATTCAAGCAATTTAAATGTGACAAACATACTAGATTCAAGACGATTAGATCCTATAGGTATACCTGACCCAATATTTTAGGTTTTATATGATTATCAGACCTAATATCTTGAGTTAGATAAACTTGTCAAAGACCTAATATTTTATTTTATTTTATCAATTTAATGTTTTATTTTTTATTTTTTAAAATTAAATATCTTAATTTATATATGTTAATTGCTTTTTCAAGATATCATTAATGATTATTTATTTATTTATTAGTGCATATAATTTTTAGTTTATTTAATTATATATGTATAAATTTTTTAATAAATTATATATTTTTAAACTATTTTCCTATTTATTTTTGTGTTTCTAAAATGTTTTTTAAAAAAATTAAATTGTTTTTACATTTTTATTTCAAATTGATATTTTTTTTAATTTTTTCAGATTATTTTGATATGCTGGTGCTAAAAATATTTTTTTAAAAATAAAAATATTTTTTAATAAAAATACTTTAAAAAATAATTATAACTATTTTTTAAACAGACCTAAAATACATTAAAAAATTTATATATATAATATTTTATAAAAATAAATAAATTTATCCCGATAGTCACGTAGCTGGTATGTATGATAAAATGTTCCAATATTTAAGACCAAATTAAAAAAATGGCAGGCAAGGCAAGAAAGAAGGTGCAAAAAGAACAAGACAAGTCTACATCAAAAAATAATAGAGCAGCAGCCTATGATGACATGGGTTCTGCTTTTCCTATTAATATGAAGGACCCAAAGCAAGCAGGCTGCAGTAGCACAAAACCTTTGACTTGATCTTCAGCCACTTTCACCTAACCTCAAACTCAAAGATAAAATAATGAGAAACAAAAATATCAAACGCATAAAAAATCAAACTTTGACCGTCTTCTTCTCCTTGTATCCATTGAAATGCAAGAACTTTTGTTAAATAACAAGAAGAAGTGCAATATTAGCAAAAAGTAAGACTCAAGAAGACTTCATCTTTTATGGGGTTTGAGCCAAAAAAGAAAGAAAGCTAAAAAATCTGTGAGAAAGATTGTAACTTGTGAGGATGAGGAGTGCGAAAAAAGCTGCAGAAGAAGCAATAGAGGCAATTGGATTAGGATATGATCTGGGTTTTGATTTAAGGCTTAAGTATTGCAAGAAAAACTCACCAAGATTGATATTGATTAATGATGATGGTAAACAAGTGCATAATATGGTGATTCCTGGTGGGTTTTCTATTCCTAATGTTCCTAAATCTATCAAATGTGATAAAGGCGAGCGTTTGAGGTTTAGTTCTGATGTTCTTTCTTTTCAACAGGTAAGAGGAATTCACCCTTTGTTCTTTTTGTTTATGTTGCTGTCCGCTTTTATTTGTGTTCTTTGTTGAATTTGCACGTCTGAGTTCCTGTCTTTGTGTCTGTGTTCTATTTATGGAATTTGTATGATCAAGTACCTGTCTTTGTGTTTGTTTAAGAAAAGAAAAGGTTAAAGAATTTTCTGCACTTTTAGCTGTCTCTTATGAGTGACGAGCCCAAGAGAGTTTATGGTTGATTTTGCAATATCAACAATTTTTCTTCAAGGAAGATGAAAAAAAAAAGTTAGAATAGATTGTTCTATGCTTCATTAAGCCCCATGATTACAAGAAAGTTATCCTATGAACTTTTTCTCTCTTTGCTTCCTCTTATAGTCAAATGATAGTTTCAAATTCATTTGGACAGTCCAATTTGAGGAAGTTTGTTGATTTGAACTGCCGTGTTAAAATGAAAGGAGCGTTTCTTTTTTTGTGCGAATAAACTGCCCTGAGGGTAGAGCTAGCTGTGATTGAATATAGATGGGATCAATAGGGAAGTAGTTATGAAATTCGCATTGCAATCAAGAGCAAATTAAATTGTTTCATGCTTTAGTATACAACCAAGGATATAGATTGCTTTTTAATGGATTATAATGGTGTTTGGTTAGAGATATAAGTGGCTTGATTCATCAGTTCACAGTGTTTTCCCTTTGCTTTCAGATGTCAGAGCAGTTCAACCAGGAATTATCTCTTTCTGGAAAAATTCCTTCGGGCCATTTCAATTCTGCATTTGAATTTTCAGGACTTTGGCAGAAAGATGCTGCCAATACTAAAGCCCTTGCTTTTGATGGCGTTAACATCACTCTTTACAGCATTGCACTAGATAAGTCGCAGGTGGTGCTGTGTGATCATGTTAAAGAAGCTGTACCATCATCATGGGAACCTGCTGCATTGGCAAGGTGAGATTCTGTGGCTTCTAAAACATATCTTCAAAGAGCTCAATGAGGTTTCCATATATAACCTCAAAGCTCTTTTGATTTGATTGTCACTTCACATCTAGATCAGAAGAGGATGCTTGTTTTTTCTTCACCTTGTGATCATATTTCAAGTTTTTCTCACACCATATCTAAGCTTGGAATAATTCTGACCATATAAATCTTACCAATACTGATTCACCGAATGGTAAGTCTAGGGAATTTTACAATTATTGGTTGAAGCTGGCATATTTGTGACAACAAGAACATAATGTGTTCGTGGTCCGATTAAATTTTTCAGCCACAACACTGGGCAAAGTTTTGGTATATTTGGATGTAAAATTCATGACAAAACAATCATCCTTTGGTGCGGTATCCTGTGATTCAGTATATTAGGGTGGTAATACCTGAAATGCAATTTTATTGAAAATATTGGAAAGAACTTAGATGCAAGTATTTTAAAATATGAGATGGAAACTAATGATGGGTCATTGAAATCCTATTGTTAATGTATTTCATTAGTGCCACAGGATTTTATCACCAGTTTCACTTTGCATTGGATTTTCTTTAACTTGTTTGGAGACTATGAAGTTAGCAAAAGTGAATGTGAGTTGATCATTGAAGGTCTGTTATGATCATTTCTTAATAGATTTCTTGTTGGCGGGATTATTTACTCGGCTTTGTTGATCTAAGGAAGGGAATGGAGTTTAAGGTGTTTAGCAGACCAATAGTTTCCTATATTTAAGGCTCTGTGTAATATCTTACAAATAAGACTTAATACTTCCGAAGGAAAACCTTGGCTATGTTCTGTCTGTAATCGTAAGTTAAGAAAAATAAAATGTTGCATGGTTATCAGCACATATGCTTAAGTGTTTAATATATCTGTAGCTCAACGGGCACTCAATAAACAAATGTTAGTATTCTTATGTCTCTCTCATGTCAGCATTGGTCATCTTTAACCTTTCCTATATAAATAATGGATCTGCAATGGGATAGCTGTATTAGAATTACCAAAAAGTTTGATTCTGCCATTCAACTATGACATGTTCTTACTTGTTGGAGTGTCTGTACTTTGGTTGTATTGATTGTTGTGTGCATCTGTGTTATAGACTGAGTATTCAATTTGTAGAAATTTAACCCTGTTAGTGATACGTATTACATTGATAATTGATTATATGCTTTGTACAACTGAAACAGACATGAGATTTCTTTGACCTTTTATGCTTCTTATTGCACTGATAATTGGTATATCCTTGATAGCTTTGTTCTGACTTCACTGTTTCTTTCCAGTTTTATTGAGAAGTATGGTACGCATGTTATTGTTGGCATCAAAATGGGCGGAAAGGACATGATATGTATGAAGCAACAACATTCATCGCCTCTCCCACCTGTTGATGTACAGAAAAAATTAAAGGATATGGCTGACAAAATGTTTGTAGATGGTGGAAGGAGTACCGTGAATTCTGATAAATTTTATGACAAAGAAAAGGTTAGAAAATCAATCAATCTATCTATGCCCCCTCTCATAATTTGACATGAATGAAATTCAAGAATCTCGTGTGGATATGTTTCATAGCTTAATTTGGTCATTTTTCTTCCCAGGTTCTCCAGCTGCAGGGGCTGCCATTCATGGACCAATTGCCATCTAGTTCTTATTCCCAGACAGAGGTACACTTGTTAAAAATGTGAATAAATTCCTAGTTTCCTAACATTCCGCAACTGGCATACTGAAATTTGATTATAATCCCTACAGGCTACAGATTGTGCAGTGGTTGTTGTTTTAGTTTAGTTGACTCTCCTTTTTCTTCCATATGGCCTGAATGCCTCATGTTAGATTTTGTCAAATTTGTGTTTAATTTGCAGCACATTAAATTCATTAGCAAGCGCAAAGGTGGAAATAAAAACCTACCACACAAGGAGTGGTGTCAGACTGTTCAGACTGAACCTGATGTTATCTCAATGTCATTTGTGCCAATCACGTCATTATTGAGTGGAATCAATGGGAGTGGATTTTTGACCCATGCCATTAATCTCTATATCCGATGTAAGCATGAAATTTCTTCTAGAATTTGCATGTTGATGTAGTGCAATTTGTGAAGATGAGAATCTGATAGTGCACATTCATTGTGTTCCTATGGAATACTTGCCGAAGAAAATACATTTCAAAGCTGAAAGGAAACTACTGTTTATTTAAATTACCAACAAATAAGGATGGGTTAGATGGCATGCATTTGGCTGTATATTGTAAAATGATAGCAAAATTAAAATCTTTAGTTGGATTTTCACGCTCACTGAATTTTTTTGGCTGTCTTACCTATTGTTTGGTTTGACCTGTTTCTGAGTGCAGATAAGCCACCACTTGATGAATTACACCAATTTCTGGAGTTTCAACTTCCAAGGCAATGGGCACCAGTATTTGGTGAGCTTGCCCTTGGTCCTGACAGGAAGCAACAAAGTAACGCATCTTTGCAGTTCAGCCTCATGGGTCCTAAGCTTTATGTTAACACAACACCAGTAATGCTCTTACCATCATGTTTTGCTTTGTGGGATTGTTTTTTCCTTTCTTTTGTTAGGGCCTTGCATTTTGCTTTCAAATTTTTCATTCTCTTCATTGAAGAAACCGAAGCCCATTCTATTGTTATTCATCATATATGAGATCATAGTACCACTTGGAAAGTAATTGCATCTCAAAGCGATCATAAATCCTGTCTCACAGTCTTACTTCGAAGATTAAGAGTGGAAAAAACACATTTTACAGAGTAAAAGTAGCTATCCTATGTTGTCATTAGTAACCATTACATTGTGATTGACTTCGTCTGAGAGCAGTAAATTTCTATAATAAGGGAAAGTAGATGATGCTCAGCACCTTGCTGTTGTATTTATTTTTTTAACAATACATGGCAGGTTGATGTGGGGAAGAAGCCGGTTACTGGCCTTAGACTGTACTTAGAAGGTAAAAGAAGCAACTGCTTAGCGATTCACTTGCAGCACTTATCTTCACTGCCAAAGACCTTCCAGCTTGCAGATGAACGAGGTGGAAACATTTCAGATTTCTCCTCTGACCGCAGATATTATGAGAAAGTGAAATGGAAGAGCTTCTCCCATATCTGCACAGCCCCTGTTGAGTCGGAAGATGATCTCTCGATTGTCACTGGGGCACAGTTTGAAGTTGGAGAGTCTGGTTTGAAAAAAGTTTTATTTTTGCGGCTGCAATTTTCTCGAGTCATCGGTACCACAACTCTGAGGAGGTCTGAATGGGATGGTTCCCCTGCCTTGAACCAGAAATCTGGAATAATTTCCACATTGATCAGTACTCGTTTCTCAAGTGCTCAGAAACAACAACCTCCACAACCAGTGGTAAACATAAACTCAGCCTTGTACCCAGGAGGCCCACCAGTCGCTGCCCAGACCCCTAAACTTTTGAAGTTTGTTGACACAACAGAGATGACAAGAGGGCCACAAGATGCACCTGGATACTGGGCCGTGTCTGGGGCAAAGCTTAATGTAGATAAGGGAAAAATCTCTCTTCGAGTCAAGTATTCTCTATTTCCTTTGGTTTTACCTGATGATGATGTATCAATAGAGATGTAACTTGTTATTTTGAAATGGGAGAGTGAGAGAGATTTTATGCAGGTAAACAAGATCTTAACAGGGTTTGTATTCGTTGGGGCAAGGATTTCTATGAGAAATTCAGTGGGGGGTGGCTGCATGCAAAACTTCTATTCTATTATGTAATCTCTGCAGAACTTTCGTAGGGGTACAAACACCAAACAAAGGTGGCACAAACTTGTAAAGGGGAAACTTTTCTATTGAATAATGGTGGTTGGAGTCTATGAAATGCTCGAAGATGTTACATTCATTTACCTAAATATAACAACTCAATCAATAAAGATATATGACATGTCACTCAATCTCTTCATTAAAAACAAGTGATATATCATCTGATTAAACCTTAAAAATTAGGGCTTTCAAATTGGGATTTTGGTAAATTTCAAATTAGTCCCTGTTATTTCAATTTAAGCTCAAACATTCATAATTGAGACAAAACTGGGTACTTTTATGCAATTAAGCCCCTGATGAAAATCAATTGAGATCTTTCAAGTCTGGTGCCTTTTATGAAGTAGCCCTTGTTTTTTAATTTGTTCAATTTAGTCCCCAATTAAGTCTTAAACTTTATTTTTCTTTAATATAATCCCTAAAAAAGTTCAGTACAGTCCCCAATATTACAGGTCTTTTGCATAAAGGTTATTAGTCTTGAATTTTTTTAATTTCCCTCCTACTTTTCAAACTTTAAATTTTTTATAATTGAACCCCTGATTTTACTAATTTGGCATTCCAAAGTTTCAATTTTATCCGTAATAGGGGGTTTAGGTTATGACAAATACAATTACTAGATGCCTTGTATCCATTATGCCAAGTCTTTCCTGTAAAGTAAAAGGAAATGAGATGAGGACCAACGAAAGTGACCCATATTACTTATCCTTCCCCTTTTCCTACTCCCACATTCTTTTCTCTTACAAGTGCAAAGTTCAGGGGAGTCTTTTTTTAATTTTAAAAAAAATCCCAATTGAAGTTTGCGTACGTACATGAACGATGCTCCATCACTCTCTAGGATGTGAAAGAAGTTGTTAATGATAGCTGGAATTAGTCAAACTTTGAGAGATCTCTATCCTGGTAACCAATTAGCTACGAGGATGTAGATTCTCAAAATCAAAATGGTCCATGTCTTTTTTTTTTTTTTTTTTTTGTGCATTGAGGATCTTCTCCATTATTGACAACTATAGACGGTTCAGATTGGATCAGATGAAATTGAGAAACAGTGATCAGTTGAAGATAAGTATCAAATAAATCAAATATTATTGCTACTCGAAGAGAGTTCGTAGTAGTTAGCTGTTGGATGACACCTGAATCAAGTGGTCCCTCGATGAATGAACCCACCTCCATTTATAGGGTTGCAAGTTGCCTCCTTGTAATTTACATGATAAACATAAGTTTACTAAGATTTTGTTTCCTTGGTTAGTGATGAACAATGTGGCATTGACCCATTTTCTTTTAGTTTTCTGAATATGACATATTAGAGGTATTAGCTGTGATTAGTTAGCTATGAATCTGTTGAGATACTGCAGATTCATTAAATAAAAGAGGCCAGGAAGTTTCAAATTTAGACTTAATAGGCAACTTTATATATATATATAAATTAAAAAACATTAAATTAATATTTTTTTAATAATTTTATATGGCTATTAATATGGAGTTAAAAATCATAAAAAAAAATATTCTAAAAAAATATTAATTTAACATATTTTAGTAAAAAATACTTATATAATGTCACATGATGCATTATCAAACAAAATAAAACATAAAAAAATAAAAATCACATATTGATTTACGGAAAAGTGTCCTAACTACCATGTGTTGCATGACAAGTGCAAAAACACTAGAAAGAAAAAATTAATTACACATTAATATTAACACATGGTGATGTCATAGCAAATGTGCTTCAGAATTGCTGGGATGACAATGTCCGGGGAGCTCAACTGCGGCAGGTTACCACCCACCGGCATGATCTCAATAATGGATAGCCCAACGAAATTTCGGTGAAGGTATTCACAGGCCGTAAGTGGCACAGCCATGTCCTTGCTGCTTTGCAGAATGTGACAAGGGACCTTGACAAAAGGGAGAACATGTCTCATGTCACCTACGAATATGAGATGGGCTAAACTCAAGGCTATATCAGTTCGCAAGTCAAAACAAGGTTCGACTGAATTCTTGCACCACCACCGAGTCCATGCCACCTACCGCTAGCGGAGCAAACCCTGAGCACCGTAGCTTTGTAACTGGACCACACTCCTTCGAATAGTTGGTCTAGATCTTCGCGCTCAAACCTTTCATAATGGGCCACATCATTCAATAACCTATGGATATACAAATCAGCTAGCTATAGCAAAAGAACAAACCCTAATGGACACCCTTATTTGGTTACAAATTATTTGAACACAAAACTTTTGCTGGAAATTAAGGAACAAAGTAATCTTACAAACATTTCATGTAGTTGAATTTTGTTGTTGAGGTCAAATAAAAAGAAGTTTCATTAAGAACTAAAGAGACGCATAGAGAAGGCCGTAAGTTTTGCCAACATGATGATTTTGGAGAAGAGGTCAGCGCGAGTAACAGAGGCAATGGCCCCAATCATGCCAGAAAAGAGTGAACAACATACATGCATGATTTTACTTGTAGTTCTTCTAATATGGCGAGTAACATATCCCTCAACAGTTGAATATCTTTCAAAATCGATATAATATGGATTAGTGGTACGTACCAGCACCGATATTATCATACAAAACAACACATTAAATATTAACAAGGTGAGGCACCAAGTGCTTCCAAACTGATTGATCCGTGCCTAAGTCATGGCCTAGGACTTTCACTTGTTTTCCTGAACACAAAACCTTCACGTTATGAGTTTCGTCCATTATCCCCATTATTTACTTCCTACGTAGGTTGGTTTTCCTACAAGTTCTGCGCTTGTAGTATTATTTATCTTGCTTCATGATAAATGTTATGGAACACCTTTCAAGAAGCATATGAAGAGGTATGTATGGTAAGACGGGTTTATGTAACTTTGTCCAAGAACCACATGAAGAGGTGGTTCGGCATTTACAGACTATGGTCACAGTGAATTTTGCCAGCTACAAAATGAAAAAAATTTGACTACTTGTCTTGGGAAGTGGCACGTTGTCCGACTTTACCAAGAGAGCAAGTACTTTAACTAACTTGCTAGTCTCTCACCTCCCGGAGATGCATCATAGAGGTTTTATTGCCATATTTGGATCGGAGATGCATCATAGAGGTTTTATTGTCATATTTGGATTTCATGGTAACTGATTAAAAATTAATTTTTAATTAAAAAATAAATATTTAATATTTTGTTTTAAAAAAATATTTTTGTTTAAGCAGTCGCTACATAATATTATAATCACTAAAAATTCTAAATTGTTCAACAAAAATTCTATAATATGAAATTAATTAAATAAAAGAAAAGATACTATCATCCCATAAGTATCCTTCGTAAAACATGTTGTATTGCCGATTTTTCTCTAAAATTGCTAAGAATTATAGTCAAGGCATGAGGGTGTGTTTTGCCAAACACACCCTTAGCAAACACACTTTAGGCCGATTGAACCTAAAGTCCAAAACCGACCCACTCCTTTTTATTTTTGTTTAGGGGTGGAGTCTAGCCCAGCCCGCATGGGCTCGGTAAGACTCAGCTGGCTCAATCCAGTCACTGGCCCAAGCTAGTGACCCAGCTGGGCAACAACACGCGTGGTTCAAACCATGTGTGCACTACATAAAGTAAAGGTAATTAAATTATTTTCGCCCTATTTTCTTTTTTTGCAACAAGAGATACAGAAACAAACGAAAAAAGGAAGGTCTTACCTGGTGATGAAAAAGGCGAAGGTGAAGAAGAAGATGAAAGTGATAGTCTTGTTGATTAGTACTTAAAAGTGCATTTTTATCATGGTTTTATATCATCATTTTGCACTTGAAGTATCAATAACTCCTTAACCAAAACATGTTTTATAATAATATATCTAATAATATAAGATACCTTTAATTTGCAAAGCATGTTTTATAATAATATATCTAATAATATAAGATACCTTTAATTTGTGGTAAATGTCTATTTTTAATGCAGGCCTATTACATAAATGAAAGTATTGATTGATGACTTGAAGAACTTAAATTGCAAGGATAAAGAGATGGCCAAACTTAGAAAAGAGATGTCGGTGCAATCCACACCGGAACACTGTTCGGTAATTGGGTCATATCTGGAGCTACAGATCTCAGATTTAGGTCCAATTTATATGGATGGAAAGGTAAGACATAGGCCTACAACTTTCATATGGAGCCCAAGATCTAAAAAGGCCATTATCAAGTCCAAATTGTAGCAACAACAAAGAAGTCCGAATCTGTCTTCCAGCCCGAGCACTGTTCGGTATTTTGGCCATATCTGGAGTTCTAGAAGTCCAAATGAGCTGAATTTTTTACACAAGAAAGCTGAGACAATTGCCTACAACTTTCATGTTTGCAACTGGCTCCAATTTTGACGTTATCAATGACGTTTTGGGCAGACAAGAGAAGATAAGGATTGTCACCAAGTCAAAAGTTGGCCACCCACTTATCAATTAGTCATCAAATCAATAGTTCCCAATTTTGGCCTATAAAAGGAGGCATTTGCCATGCATTTAGGCATCTTGGTTTCCAGACCAAGATCATTCTCTTCCTTTCTCTCTTTGTATTTTTTGTAATGTTTATGCTTTGCTTTCATTAATATTAAGTTTCCAATTTTGGCCTATAAAAGGAGGCATTTGCCATGCATTTAGGCATCTTGGTTTCCAGATCAAGATCATGCTCTTCCTTTCTCTCTTTGTATTTTTTGTAATGTTTATGCTTTGCTTTCATTAATATTAAGTTTATGCCTTTCATTTCCTTTCCTTTACTTAGTTAACTTTTATGTTCTTATTTTGTTTATCTATTTTGCTTTCTTTATGCCTTTCATTTCTTTTCCTTTACTTAGTTAACTTTTATGTTCTTATTTTGTTTATTTATTTTTCTTTCTTTCATTATGTCTAGCTAAGTTAGTTATGTCAAGGTGAAAAGGTTACACTAATGGTGTAAGAATAAGTATAATGTAAACTTAATATGGACTTTAATGTTTGATACTAACATGTTTTATATTTGTTATCTTGTTCACTCTTTAATACTTTGCTTGTTAAATGATTAATCTTGATTTATGTTGTATAACACTTGGTACAACAAATGCTTGGCACTTTCATAGCCCATAATGTATGGTATAACCGACACCTGAGCTATGAAAGGAACTTGATTTGTTGTTAACATAAGTTATAATCATGAATGCTTGACGAGATTTACAAGTATTAGCATTAATTGAATAAGATGACTAATGTAATCATGTTAACAATATATAATCTGATTGGAACCTCCTTTGTGTGTGGTTTCCAATTCAATAATAAGAGTTTATACTATACTTGTTTGATATACCATTAGTGGAACCTCTAACCTTGACATTTGTTATTATTATTGCTTAATCCTTACATTAATATTTCATCTCTAAGTTCTCATCATCATCATCTTCTTCTTCTTCTCTTTCTTTATTATTATTATTATTATTATTATTATTATTATTATTATTACTACTACTACTACTACTACTACTACTACTACTACTACTACTACTACTACTAGTATTATTATTATTATTATTATTATTATTATTATTATTATTATTATTATTATTATTACTATTGTTGTTGTTGTTATTGTTGTTTTATTATTGTTATTTATAATTTGTACAAATAACCTCCCTGTGGTTCGACCCCGGTCTTGCCGGGTTATTTATTACTTCGACACTCCTGCACTTGGGAGAAGACATCAACCTTTTAGTCGTGTCACTTGTCCAAAGACTTTCCCTTGCTTTTTTTTTTTTTTTTTCTTATGGGATCTCTTTTTCTATGGGTTTGTTGTTCCCTTGTTTTCTGCTCCTTTTTTTCTCAGTATTTCCTCCTTTTTTTCTAATGACCCACTGGCCTTTTATAGGGGCAAAACCAACTGCGGGGACTTGGATGTGGGATTCAATCTTTATCTCCCCCAGTGTTTATCTTCATGTGGGGATACTCTTGAAACCTCATGTTTTGGATAGATTAGGACATTAACAGTCCTTCCATTGTTGGGTTGTTGTTGGTGATTTCCTCCAAGTTGTTGGTACATCATGGCGACGATGGACACAGGGGTAAACTGATGAGCTGGCGATGGAAGTCGTGGGTGTTGCCACGTGTTTGGTGACTGGTGTTTTATTTTTACAGGGAGCTTTCCTTTATTTTTTTAAAGGAAGAAAACAGTGAACTGCAACGAAAAACGGTGTCGTTTTAGACTAAAAATGACCATTTCTCAATTTGGTCCTTCAAGTTTCCATATTTTTTAATCGGGCCCCTAGACTGAATTTTGATGCCTTTTACAAAAAGGTCCCTAGACCTTAATCACTTGTAATTTTATCCTTAATTAATTCAAAAATTTAATATTTATTCAATTATACCCTTATTTTCATTAATTAAACTAATTATAAGCTTAATTAAGTCCTCAAACTTATCCATTCTTCAATCACACTCCCAATATCATTAATTGAACCTAATCAAAGTTTAAATGAACTCCATACCAACTAATTCTTTCAATTTCTTTAAAAATTAACTTCCAAAATCATAAATCAAGCATGATTAAACCTATCACAGCTTCCCATTTGTGTTGTCTTAATCAAATTTTAATTTTTCATTCATTTCTTCTTTTTTTTTTTTGAATTTTATGTTGTTCAAAATTGGGTTATGATAGAAGGTTCAAATTATCATTTTTATACATGAGATATATAAATAACTTGATCTCAATTTTTACTCCATCCAACAAAGTTAATTTGTAAACCAAACTTGAATCATATTTAGTCTCAACAAATATATATAACACAACCAAAAGATTGATATCTTCTCCTAAGTGCAGGAGTGTTGAAGTAATAAATAACCCAGCAAGACCGGGGTTGAACCACATGGAGATTAATTGTATAAATTATAAATAATAACAATACAATAACAACAACAACGATAATAGTTATAGTAGTAGTAGTAGTTGTTGTTGTAGTAGTAATACTAGAAGAAGAAGAGGAGGAAGTTGATAAGAACTTTGAGATGAAAGATAAACATAGGGATTAAGTAATGATAACATAAGGTTAGAGGATCCACTAATAGTATTTCAAACAAGTATAGTATAAACTCTTTTTATTCAAATGGAAACCACACACAAAGGAGGTTTCAATTAGATTATAAATTGTTAACATGATTATCTTAGTCGAATAATATTAATACTTGTATGTGTTGTCAAGTATTCATGATTATAACTTATGTTAACAACAAATCAAGTTCCTTTCATAGCACAGGTGTCGGTTATACCATACAGTATGGGCTATGAAAGTGTCAAGCATTTGTTGTACCAAGTGTTATACAATATAAATCTAGATTAGTCATTTAACAAGAAAAGTATTAAAGAGTGAACAAGATAATAAATACAAAACATGTTAGTATCAAACATTAAAGTCCATGTTAAGTTTACTTACACCATTAGTGTAACCTTTATACCTTGACATAATAAACTTAGCTAAATATAATGAAGAACAGAAATATAAATAAACAACATAAGAACATAAACAAGATAAAAGTTAACTAAGTAAAAGAAACGAATTGAAAGGCATAAATAAGATATTAATGAAAACAAAACTTAAGCGTTACAAAAATACAAAGAGAGAAAGCAAGAGTATGATCTTGATCTGGAAAATAAGATGCTTAAATGCATGGAAAATGCCTCTTTTTATAGGCCAACATTGAAAACTATTAATTTGATGACTAATTGTTGAGTGGGTGACCAACTCTTGACTTGGTGACAATTCTTATCTTCTTGTCTACCAAAAACATTATTGATAACATCAGAATTTGAACAATTTTCCACATCAAAGTTGTAGAAAATTGTCTCAGCTTTCCAGAAAAAAAATTAAGGTTATTTGGACTTCTAGAACTCAAGATATGGGCTGAATACTGAACAGTGTTTGGGTTGCAGGACAAATTCAGACTTCTTCGTTGTTACTATAATTTGGACTTGAAAATGACCTTTTTAAAACTAGACCTCCACATGAAAGTTATAGGCTTATGTCTCACCTTTTCATCCATATAAAGTAGACCTAAATTTGAGATCTATAGCTTCAAATATGATCCAATTACCAAATAATATTTCAGTTTGGACTGCACCAGTATCTCTTTTCTAAGTTTGACCATCTCTTTGTCCTTATAATTTCAGTACTTAAACTCATCAATTAATACTGAACAGTGTTTGGGTTGCAGGATAGATTCAGACTTCTTCGTTGTCACTACAATTTGGACTTGAAAACAGCCTTTTTAAAACCAGACCTCCACATGAAAGTTATAGGCTTATGTCTCACCTTTCCATCCATATAAAGTAGACCTAAATTCGAGATCTAGAGCTTCAAATATGATCCAATTACCGAATAATATTTCAGTTTGGACTGCACCAACATCTCTTTTCTAAGTTTGACCATCTCTTTGTCCTTATAATTTCAATACTTAAACTCATCAATTAATCCTGTCATTTATGTGATAGACCTGCATTTAAGATGAATATTTACCACAAATTAAAGGTATCTTATATTATTAGATATGTTATTATAAAACATGCTTTAGTTAAGGAGTTATTGATACTTCAAGTGCAAAATGATGATATAAAACCAAAAATATATTTTTAAGTACTAATTTGCGAGCTTGGGGTGGTGCTTGGTCTTTTTGCGGTTGATAAAAATGCACTTTTAAGTACTAATCAATAGACTAAAACAAACCACATGAAACATCTCCAACACTAATATTACTAGTTCAGTAATCATAAATTACATTAAATGTATTAATTCAACGAGGGATGGACTACTAGACACAACTATTAACATTAATTGTTTCATTTGGTGTGGTGTCTAGTCCACCTAGTCTGCCATTAAACCTTAGTCTACATGGTAAGGGACATTTTGGTCAGCTAGTTTAGAATTGAATAAGGTGAGAGAAACAAAAGTTGCCATAAATCTTAACTAGTTTTTAAATATTTTAGATAGGAGATTGATTATATTAAAAATAAAATAAAAATCATTTTAAAATATTATATATGACATAAGTTGTTCTGTGTTATTTTTAATTATAAAAATGTTTTTATTATACTTACAACTAAAACTTTATCTAAACTAATATATATCTTATCTAAAATATTTTATTCTTATTTTATTTTTATATATTGTGTGTGTATGTGTGTGTGTGAATTTATTGTTGAATGTAATTGAGCACTAAGACTTATGACAATGCTTTGGAACCAAACTTGATAACAAGGTATAATTTTTACTTTTAAAATATGAGTATTGAATAAAAAAAAGATGGTAAACAATAAATTGAGTTTTAGCCTATCTTTTTTTATTATGTTAAAAAATGAGTCAATTATAATCACATCACAAAAACAAAAAAAAAAATACTTCAATTATAAACATTTCTTAAATAAGATTTTTCAATTGTATAATTGTATTAAAACACCAAAAATTATGGTGGCATGTATCTTACATGTGGTGAGAGCAAGGAAAACAAAAGTAATAGTGGTCGTGGCATGCATATATAGGTGGGCAAATCAAGTTATGAATGGTGTATTACACTTTTTAAAGGCTGTGAGAGCACTTGACCTACTGTATTAGAAATGCCTCTTTTTTTTTTCTCCCTCTCCCTATATTAACAATGTAAATCAATAATGCTTATGGTAGGAAATTAAGGCTTTAAACATTTTATCCTTTCTCGCTTAACAAGTTTACGATTATTCATTAGAACTTGACCTACATTTCAAAAATATCAAAAGTTTATTTTGTTTCTTTTTAATATATAAGATTATGAACTTATATATTAGATGTGTTTTTAATATTAAATAAAAGATAATTTCTTTTATTTTTATATTTTGACTTTAGAACATCTAAGTTTGACACCTAAAACTATGGTTTACTCTACTAGTATGAACCGACTTTAACTATTAGCCAAACCAATGATTAGAAGAAACAACATAGTATAGATCGACTTTAACCATTAGTAGATCACTAGCTAGAAAATAAAACATTATCTTAGTTTATATCAGATAAATAAACAATGTAGATTCCTTATGCAAGGTAAATCAAGGGTGTTAATACCTTTATTTATGCAACCATTCTTCTTATCCACATTCTGAGACTAGTTAGGGTTCTTAGTGACCAAAATACTAGGTTAAAATTCCAATGTTTCTTTGTTTTATTGATAAATGACAAGAATTCCTTGTCATTTCCACCCACAACACCACTAAGATCCCAGTTTGGAAGGATGTTCGCCATAATACCGCACACGTGTGGTAAAATAATGGCTCCACTAAGGAATCTTGTACACTTTCTTTTTATGATTTAAATTTTTACTGCTTTTGTCTATCATTTTTATTATCAACATGCATTATTTTTTTATATATTACACATGTATTTGTATATTGGTTATGGATTAATGTCTTAAGCATCACCTGTTTTAAAATTTTAAAAGTACGCACAAGCTTTTAGGTTATTTGGGGGATTAATGATTTGTCTTATGACTATTGATTAGGCTTTAGATGCATGAAACACTCAACTTATATCTAAGTATCTACTTTGTAATGATAGCCATACATGCCTTAACCATTCCTCGTAATGCCTTTATATTGTTTTTACAAGGATTGTCACTGGGTATATTTGAGATCTTTTTAAAATCAGTTAGAAAATCTACCCATGATCACTTAATGAATAGAATATGTGCTTAGGTTATATGTGATATGACACAACTAAAAGATTGATGTTTTCTCCCAAGTGCAGGAGTGTCGAAGTAATAAATAATCCGGTAAGACCAAGGTCGAACCACAGAGAGGTTAATTGTACAAATTATAAACAACAACAGTAACAACAATAATATTAGTAGCAATAATAATAATAATAATAATAATAATAGTAGTAGTAGTAGTAGTAGTAGTAATAATAAAGAAGAAGAAGAAGAAGAAGAAGAAGATGAGAAATTTGAGATGGAATATTAACGTAAGGATTAAACGATGATAACAATAAATGTCAAGGTTAGAGGATCCACTGATATGTCAAACAAGTATAATATAAACTCTTATTATTCAATTGGAAACCACACACAAAAGAGGTTCCAATTAGATTATAGTTGTTAACATGATTACATTAGTCATCTTATTCAATTAATACTAATACTTGTAAATCTTGTCAAGCATTCATGATTATAACTTATGTTAACAACAAATCAAGCTCCTTTCATAGTTCAAGTGTCAGTTATACCATACAGTATGGGTTATGAAAGTGCCAAGCATTTGTTGTACCAAGTGTTATACAACACAAATCAAGATTAGTTATTTAACAAGCAAAGTATTAAAGAGTGAACAAGATAACAAATACAAAATATCTTAGTATCAAACAGTAAAGTCGATATTAAGTTTACACTATACATATTCTTACACCATAATGTAACCTTTTCACCTTGATATAATAAACTTAACTAAACATAATGAAAAAAAGAAAAATAAATAAACAAAATAAGAACATAAATAAGATAAAAGCTAACATTTACCACAAATTAAAGGTATCTTATATTATTAGATATATTATTATAAAACATGTTTTAGTTAAGGAGTTATTAATACTTAAAGTACAAAATGATGACATAAAATCTAGATAAAAAATGCACTTTTAAGTACCAATCACAGCCCCCAACCAGCTTATTACTAGTCTCTAATAATCAAAGTGTTAAAATAGAAAAACAATTTGGAAATTCCACAAAGCAAGGTATTCATCATTCAACTTCCATTAATCTATCCAGATAAACAAACTCTCATTAAATTTATATATCTGCTCAATACCTCTTAACAAGATATTAATATATCTTTTTTTTGTGCTCAATATATCAACATATAATTATAGGGCTTTTCTTGGAAGAATTTTTTTTTTGTTCTAATGTTTAAGTTTAACTTACTTGGGTTGGGATTATTGTTTTTTTTTTTAAATATATATACATATAACTTAAAACACCATGCATCTTTAACCCATGTAATGAGATTTCAACTAATGACTTCCAAACCAGTTGGTCTTAGGGTATTAAGTGTTGAGACACCCCTATGAGCTTAGTAACTCGGGTCTCAGATACTGATACGTAGATAGTGCAATGTTTGATTCCCTTAAGCTTTTCTCCTCAACCCATGTAATAAGCATTGGACTAATAGCTCCCAAGTCAGTTGACTTTAGGGTATTAGGTGGTAAAATACCCTTTCGGGCTTAATTGCTTAGGTTAGGGAGGCTACGAAACCAAACTTATCTATATTTTTATTATCATCATTTCATTTTTTTTTGTTTTTTTTTTTTAAATTATATACTATCACTTTCCCTTAGTTGTTACCTTTAACAAAAGAACATAAATAATATAACAATCCAATATGCAACCCACAATCATATGTTAAAGTGTGTGTGTGTAAATTAAGGTTTAAAAATACATGTTAAATGAGTATATGAGCAGAATTGGTTTGGGAGTCACACTAGCCGAAAGTTCGTTACATGGGTAAAAGATGCATTGTGTTTTAAGTTATATATATATATATATAT
>NW_011500889.1:35032-39110 GCF_000495115.2 Populus euphratica
TTATATGGGTTAAAGATGCATTGTGTTTTAAGTTTTATATATATATATATATATAATAAAAAAAGAAGAAAAAAGTCTCAACCCAAGAAAGTTAATTTTAAACATTAAAACAAAAATTTTGTTTTCTTTTAAGTAAAGCCCCATAACTATGTGTTGATATATTAAGCACAAAAGAAAGGTTTATTAATATCTTGTTTAAGAGGTATTGAGTAGATATATAAATTTAATGAGAGTTTGTTTATCTGGATAGATTAATGAAAGTTGAATTATGAATACCTTGCTTTATAGAATTTATAAATTATTTTTTTATTTTAACGCTTTGAACTAGGAAATAGTAATAAGCTGGTTGAGAGGTGTGATTAGTACTTCAAAGTGTATTTTTATTAAGGTTTTATATCATCATTTGCACTTGAAGTATCAATAACTCCTTAACTAAAGTATGTTTTATATAACATATCTAATAATATAAGATACCTTTAATTTATGGTAAATGTTCATTTTATATGCAGGCCTATCACATAAATGAAAGGATTGATTGATGAATTTAAGAACTGAATTAAAAGGACAAAGAGATGGCCAAACTCAGAAAAGAGATATTGATGCAATCCAAATCGGAACACTATTTGGTAATTAGGTTATATCTGGAGTGGTAGATCTCGGATTTAAGTCTATTTTAGATGGATGGAAAGATAAGACATAGGCCTACAACTTTCATATGGAGCCCAAGATTTAAAAATGTCATTTTCAAGTCTAAATTATAGCAAAAACAAAGAAGTCCAAATCTGTCCTACAACCCGCGCACTGTTCAGTGTTTGACCCATATCTAAAGTTCTAGAAGTCCAAATAACCTCTATTTTTTTCTTGGAAAGCTGAGATAATTTCCTACAACTTTCATGTTTTCAAGTGATTCTAATTTTGACGTTATTAATGACGTTTTGGGCAGACAAGAGAAGATAAAGATTGTTACTCAGTCAAGAGTTGACCACCCACTCATCAATTAGTTATCAAATCAATAATTCCTAATTTTAGCTTATAAAAGGAGGCATTTGCCATGCATTTAGGCATCTTGGTCTCCAGATCAAGATCATGCTCTTTCTTTCTCTCTTTGTAGTTTTTGTAATGTTTATGCTTTGCTTTCATTAATATCAAGTTTATGCCTTTCATTTCCTTTCCTTTACTTAGTTAACTCTTATTTTATTCATGTTCTTATTTTGTTTATTTATTTTTCTTTCTTTCATTATGTCTAGCTAAGTTTATTATGTCAAGGTGAAAAGGTTACACTAATGGTGTAACAATAAGTATAGTGTAAACTTAATATGGAGTTTAATGTTTGATACTAACATGTTTTCTATTTGTTATCTTGTTCACTCTTGAATACTTTGCTTGTTAAATGACTAATCTAGATTTATGTTATATAACACTTAGTACATCAAATGCTTGGTATTCTCATAGCCCATACTGTATGGTATAACCAACACCTAATCTATAAAAGGAACTTGATTTGTTGTTAACATAAGTTATCATCATAAATGCCTGATGAGATTTACAAGTATTAGCATTAATCAAATAAAATAACTAATGTAATCATATTAACAATTTATAATTTGATTGGAACCTCATTTGTGCGTGGTTTTCAATTGAATAAGAGTTTATACTATACTTGTTTGATATATCATTAATGAATCCTCTAACCTTGATATTTGTTGTTATCATTGCCTAATCCTTATATTGATTTTCCATCTCAAAGTTCTCATCAACTTCTTCTTCTTTTTCTTCTTTTTCTTCTTTACTACTACTACTACTACTACTACTACGACTACTACTACGACCACTACTACTATTATTGTTAGTATTATTGTTGTTGTATTATTGTTATTTATAATTTGTACAATTAACCTCCTTGTGGTTCGACCCCAGTCTTGCCGGATTATTTATTACTTCGACACTCCTATACTTGGAAAAAGACATCAATCTTTTAGTCGTGTCACTTACTCTCTCTCTTTATTTATTTATTTATTTATATTTTTTTGAAAAAAAATATGTATGTACAGGTAGTTGTGATTGTGGCCCACACATTCCCTTGGTTTTACGATCAAGAACGACTTAAATGCTCTCTATGGGTCGGAAATAGGCTTCCCATCTAGTTTTCTAAAAAACTAGCAAACAAGGTCTTTTTTTGTCAGATTTCCAAGAATATGTCGAGCATGTTCTTTATGGAATAATGGTTATAAATCATGAATTGCACGATGCAAATCTCCACTAAGATGTGTCTTAAGAGTCAATAAAAGATTATTTAAAGACCTTTTACTCAGGTCATCCTTAATAAATGGTATTTTATCTTCACAGTTTACATATATCATTCCTAAAGAATGACATATTGCATTGCAAGTCTATCTGGCACATCTGTGACAGACTTTCAGTCGTTTTGCATGATTTTTTTTGCAAAAGTGCTTTTACCTGTTCCAAGCATGTATGAAATGAAAGAACTGGAAGACTCACATGATAATTAGACCTTTGCTTTAATTAGCCAGCGAATCTCTTCATGAATTTCATGATTCATTAATAACCTTAATCTTGCATACCTAGCTCGGTAAATTTTTGTAATCATATTTTGAAGTAAAGTAGGAAAATACTTTTTTAATTTTTCAAGTGTGATGTCCATTTTTTAAGATGAGAAGTGAAAAAGAGATGCAAAGAGAAGAGAAGGAACAAGGAATTGAACTAATATATACACAGATATCAGTTATCATGAAAAATTAAAAGAATCGACTTAAGAGTTATGGAGTACTGTTATTCATCATTTAACTGAGGTGAGAGAGACTAGCAAACCAAGAGTCACACATAAAAAACACAATAACAATGTTACAAAAACAAAATAATCAACCTTTATCTATAGAATTATTCAAACCAATGGATTCATTTTCATTAAGAAAATTATAAAAACAATGTCCATTTACCTTAAAAACATTGTCATTCTTTGGATTTTCAATATCGAAGGCCCTATAAGGATACACATGTTTCTCAATAAATAGATTGCTCCATCTTGATCTTAGCTCTCTAGGGAATAAATGGAGTCAAGAATTATAAAGCAAATTTTTTTTACCAGTATCAACTTTTTGATAATGTTCACAAGTTTTGCAGAATGCATACGTGTTCTTGAACATCATGGGCCAATAAAATTCACATTGTAAGATTTTTGCAATCATCTTTTTTTATGAGAAATGACTCCCACATGCCTCAAAATGACAAAACTTAATGATACTACTTACCTTATTGTCAGGAATGCATCTTTATTATATTTGATCAGAACAATATACGAATAAGTAAGAGTCATCCCAATAAAAGTTTTGCAAGTCACTCAAAAACTTTCTTTCGTCTTAGGTACTCCAATGAGCTGGCAAATCTCCTGAAGCAAGAAGATTGATATTTTAATCATACCAAGGCATTGAACTAAGAGAAAGTAAAGATTCATTAGGTAAGTAATCATTGATTGGTATAATATTAGATGTCGAATCTATTGTCACTCTTGACAAAAGATCCGCGTCAACATTTTCGATGTCTTGTTTGGTCATAGAATGAGGAAATGAAAGTGCTGGTAAGGAATTAATCTTTTCTTTATAATATTCATATTCAACCTCGTCCTTACCTTTAAAGATTAACTCATCATCTTTCTCTCAAGGTTCAAGAGTGGGTTTTTTTATAGCCTTACCACTGCGAAGAGTAGTGACTGATTTGACTTATTCTATATGTTAGCTTCCAAAACCACTTGCATTTGCATTATTTGCCCCTTGAGATTTTGTTATGGTTGAGAAGAATGAGGAAATGAAAGTGCTGGTAAGGAATTAATCTTTTCTTTATAATATTCATATTCAACCTCGTCCTTACCTTTAAAGATTAACTCATCATCTTTCTCTCAAGGTTCAAGAGTGGGTTTTTTTATAGCCTTACCACTGCGAAGAGTAGTGACTGATTTGACTTATTCTATATGTTAGCTTCCAAAACCACTTGCATTTGCATTATTTGCCCCTTGAGATTTTGTTATGGTTGAGATGGAAACTTACCTTTCTCTTAGAAACTT
>NW_011500889.1:39249-39551 GCF_000495115.2 Populus euphratica
TGCATTGTCACTCTTCCAACTAAAATTTTGGTGATTTCTCCAACCAAGATTACATGTTTGCAAGTATGGGTTATGATTGACCCTTTGAAAACTGTTTAAAGCATGAGCTTGTTTATGGAGACATTCCTTAAAAAAAGGCAAAATTGGACAGTCATTATTTGAGTGTTCATTTATTTTACACATTTGACACCTAATGTCTTGAACATATTTTAATTAATCACTCTTTTTTAATTCTAGTGCCTCGACTTTTATAGCTAAAGAAGCAAACTTGGCTTGGAGGTAATGATCTTCTCTTAAGGTGT
>NW_011500889.1:39737-40917 GCF_000495115.2 Populus euphratica
TATTTATCCCAACATTGGTAAAATGTTTCTCCTGGTTTTTGAGTGAAAGTGGTGATTTATCTTTTGAAAGAGTTTGTTCTATAAGAAGGGAAAAATTTCTTCAAAAACTATTGTTGTATTTCATTCTAAGCACAAATAGATTCAGGTCTTAAATTTTGTACCCATGTTTTAGCTTTATCTTTTAATGAAAATAGAAAAAGCTTTAATCTAATGGTGTTCATGATACAATTTGAGTCATTATACTTATTCTAGACCTGTTTAAATTCTCTTAAATGCAAGTATGGATTTTCTAAATCTAAGTATGAAAAGAAGGTAAAAGTTGAATAATATCTGGTTTAAAATTAAAATGAAGTGCATCAGGGGAAAAAACTATGCATGATGATGCACTTGTTCTTGTGGGATTCATGTGGTTTCTAAGTGTTCTAAGATGGATATTCTCATTATTCTCATTATGAAGGGAATGATTATCTTCTTTGGCCATATTTTCTGAAAATGATGAGGATACCCTACAAACTCTACCACTTAATGTACATGACCACATTCTCATACACGTGTAGGAATAGAATAAAAGAAAGAAGAAAACAAAAGAAGAAGAAACAAAGTTAGATACAAGAACAGTGAAAAGATAAAATAAAATAAATACTATAATTTGTACAAGAATTTACCTCCCCAGCAACGGTGCCAAAAACTGGACAGGACCAAAAGATTGATGTCTTCTCCCAAGTGTAAGAGTATTGAAGTAATAAATAACTTGGCAAGATTGGGGTCGAACCATAGGGATGATAATTTTATAAATTATAAACAACTATAATAATAGTAGTAGTAGTAATAGAAGAAGAAGTTGATGAGAACTTTAAAATGGAAGATCAATGTAAGGATTAAACAATGATAACAACAAATGTCAAGGTTAGAAGATCTACTAATGATATTTTAAACAAGTATAGTATAAACTCTTATTATTCAATTGTAAACCACAAACAATGGAGGTTTCAATCAGATTACGAATTCTTAACATGATTATATTAGTTATCTTATTTGAATAACGTTAATACTTATAAATGTTGTCAGACATTCATGATTATAACTTATGTTAACAACAAATCAAGTTCCTTTCATAGCTCAGGTGTCAGTTATACCATACAGTATGAACTATGAAAGTGCCAAGCATTTGTTGTACCAA
>NW_011500889.1:40931-57829 GCF_000495115.2 Populus euphratica
AAGCAAAGTATTAAAGAGTGAACAAGATAACAAATACAAAACATATTAGTACAAACATTAAGGTCCATGTTGAGTTTACACTATACTTATTCTTACATCATTAGTGTAACGTTTTCACCTTGGCATAATAAACTTAGCTAAACATAATAAAGAGAGAAATATAAATAAACAAGATTCAAATATAAATAAGATAAAACTTAACTAAGTAAAGGAAAGAAAATGAAAGGCATAAACAAGATATTAATTAAAGCAAAGCATAAGCATTATAAAAATATAAAAAGAGAAAGCAAGAGCATGATCTTGATCGGGAAACCAAGATGCCTAAATGCATGATGAATGCCTCTTTTTATAGGAAAAAATTGAAAACTATTGATTTGATGATTAATTGATGAATAGGTCGCCAACTCTTAACTTGATAACAATCTTTATTTTCTTGTTTGAACAACACGTCATTGCTAACATCAGAATTGGAACCAACTGTACCATGAAAGTTCTAAGAAATTGTCTTATCTTTCTAGGAAAAAAAATTAAGATCATTTGAACTTCTAGAACTCAAGATATGGGTTGAACACTGAACAATATTTGGGCTGTAGGATAGATTCAAACTTCTTTATTTTGATATAATTTGGACTTGAAAATAGCTTTTTGAAACCAGAACTTCACATGAAAGTTGTAGGCCTATGTCTTACCTTTCTAGCAATATAAAGTAGACCTATATCTGAGATCTATAGCTACAGATATGACCCAAATACCAAATAGTGTTCGAGTTTGGACTGCACTAGTATCTCTTTTTTAAGTTTAGCCATCTCTTTGTCCTTTCAATTTTAATACTTAAACTCATTAATCAATCCTTTCATTTATGTGATAAGCCTGCACTTAAAATGAACATTTACCACAAATTAAATGTATATTATTTTATTAGATATGTTATTATAAAACATGCTTTAATTAAAGAGTTATTGATACTTCAAGGGCAAAATGATAATATAAAACCTTGATAAAAATAAATTTTTAAGTACTAATCATAAGATTAATATGAAGATTAAATAATAATAAAAATAGTTATCAAGGTTAGATGATTCACTAATGATATTTCAAATAAGTATAATATAAACTCTTTTTATTATTCAATTGGAAACCACACACAAAGGAAGTTTCAATTAGATGATTTGTCATTAATAGCTCATAATAAATTATTAACATATTCATATTAATTATCTTATTTAAGTAACACCAAAATTTTAAATATTTTCAGGAATTCATAAAGTTAACTTATGTTAACAACAAATTAAGTTCCTTTCATAGCACAAGTATAAGTTATACCATACAGTTGGCTATGAAACTGTCAAACATTTATTATACCAAGTTTTATACAATACAAATTTAGACGAATCATTTAATAAGGTATTAAGAATTAATAAAATAAAAATAATAAGACATGCTGTCAAACATTTATTATACCAAGTTTTATACAATACAAATTTAGACGAATCATTTAATAAGGTATTAAGAATTAATAAAATAAAAATAATAAGACATGTTAATAGTAAGTTGTTTGAGATATAATCATTAAAGTCCAAATTGAGTTTATATTATACTTATCCTAACACCATTAGTGAAACCTTTTCACCTTAACATAATAAACTTAGCTAAACATAATGAAGAAGAAAACATGATCTTAATCTGAAAATCAAGATGCCTAAATGCATGACAAATACCTTCTTTTATAGGTCAAATTTTAGAACTATTGATTTGATGACTAATTGTTATGTGGGTGACCACCTGCTAACTTAGTAACAATTCTTATCTTCTTGTCTATTGAAAATGTCATTGTTATCTTCAAAATTTGAATAAATAGTCTTCATGAAAGTTCTGGAAATTATTTCATCTTTCCAATAAAATAAGAATAAGGTCATTTGAACTTTTAAAACTCGAGATATGGGTTAAATAATGAATAATGTCTGCGTTGTATGACAGATTCTGATTTTTCTGTTGTTGCTACAATTTATGAATAATGTCTGTGCTGTATGACAAATTCTGATTTTTCTGTTGTTGCTACAATTTGAACTTGAAAACAATTTTTTTGAATCTTTGACTCTTCATAAAAGTTTTAGGCCTATGTCTTAGCTTTCTATTCAAGTTCTACAGCTTCAATTATGATCCAATAACCTAATGGTGTTTCAATTTGAATTCAACCAACATCTCTGTTCTAAGTTTAGCCCTTTCTTTGTCTTTTCAATTTTAGTAGTTAAACGTTCTAAGTTTAGTCCTTTCTTTGTTTTTTCAATTTTAGTAGTTAAACTCATCAATCAATTCTTTAATTTATGTGATGGTCTTTATTTAAAATGAACATCTACCATAAATTAAAGGTATCTTATATTATCAGGCTTATTATTATAAATTATGCTCTAGTTAAGGAGTTACTGATACTTCAAATACAAAATAATGATATAAAACCTTGATAAAAATACATTTTTAATTATTAATCTGACATCCTATCATAAATCCTAACACCTTTATGCAGGCCACCTCATATAATATAACACCTTTATGCAGGCCACCTCATCGTGAATCTCTAACATAACATATTTGTTTGGGTCATCTTATTATGGATCCCACCCTTAGAATTGTAAATCACAACAACTGACGTAGAAAAAAACAACATACTAATTCATAGATGCTTTTTTTTCCCAAGAAGAACCTCCTCATCTTTTTTCTACATGTGCACATCCCATTTTAGAAACCTCTTTTAGCCATGATTGTTTTGAAGCACACAATAAAGCAAAATAACCACCTAGGATCATTAGACTCTAATACCAACTAATACATATAAAAGCTAATAGGACATCAACAACATAAAAAACACATAAATATTTGATGAGTAAAAAGGGTTGCAAATGTAAACCTTAAATTTGCATTTTTATTCTTTGAAAAATAAGTATTTGATGGTTGTCTCCTCAAGAAATTTACAATATCTAAAAATAGAAAAGAAAACATTACCTCTACTAAAACCAACTAAAATTTCAAAAGTATAAAAGGAGATTAAAAACAAAATCTGAATTAAAATAATAAAACAAAAAAACTTAGGGAAAATAATAAAATTGGCCGCAACAACAACTTATAGGCCTAATTCTAGGATATTCAACGATTCTATTAGTGATAAAATAGATTTTTAAAGGAAAATTATTAGAATAATTACCTAAAAAAGTTCGATCTCTTATTATCACCATGTTAAATTGTTAATATAATCTAGTGTGACTAGATCTTTTCTTGAATCTAGATCTATTCTCCTAATTTATAAAAGTATTTGGTGGGTTATACACATGGTCTATATGGGTAAAATCATTTTCTAGTTGTGTCAAATTCTTAATTAAATGTTTAGAATCGTCACTTTCCATAAGCCTTGTTGCATCAGTATCATATAAGCTACTTTCCTAATATACATGATTCCTTTATGAGTTTTTAAAAATAGATCATAGATTTGATTTACTCTAAGGTAAGTCGTTGAGCGCATCACAATCCTTGTTTATGCCTCCCCTCATAGTTGATCCATTTGCTTAATTATGTTTGCTATAAAATGCTCTCATCAACCAAAACTTAATGATAGGGTTCTCTGTGTTGTCTCTTGTGCCTTTATAATGTTTTAGATGACCTCCACTTCTGCATTGTGAAGTGGGAACTGGTTGCCTGTTCCTATGTTCATCAAGTTCGCTAATATATTCTAATACTAATTAATGCAATGTACAGCGCAGGTTTCTCAAATCTAAAATTTTACAACTTTAAATTGAAGACAAAAAACTAAGATTTCTCAAGTATAGAGAAAAACTCAATTGAAAAGTTATGAATAAATTTTTTATTAATAAATCTCTTATTTGCCCTGGAAATAAACCAAACAATTTTAGTTATATCAATACAAAATCTGAAATTTTTATAAGGAAAGATTTTTATTAAAAGTTGGCTCATAAAATCTAATTAGTATTAGAATTCTTAAACAAAAAAACCCCTAGAAATCTAAATAATGAATTAAATATTATAATAAAAATAATTATGCCTTAAAATGAGAAAAAAAAATATCGAAAAACGCCAAGCTAGACAGAAGTTTCAAATGACATAGGCTGAGATATAATGGTAGCATTATCTAAAGCTAGCAAGAGTATATTATACTGTCAACTTGTTTCATCTCTGTATATTCCCGGAAGAGAACATTATGCCAAATTGAGGTCATACACACACATATATACATATATATTTCAATTCAATTGCAAGTGATCTTCCGATTTCCTAAACTTTCTTAAACATCTGCAATAAAATATATATATATATATAAAGAGAAGGCAAGAGCTTTGAAATCAAGCTATAATATACTGTTCTATGAACGAGCTCAAAACCCGACTAACAAGTCAGCAGAAGCTTCAACTTGGCATCGTTGCGTGTACATGAGGATACTGATCAACCCTGTCATACCATCATTATTTCAGAGCTCCATCCTGACCTCTCAAATGCAGTGTATATCCCTTTCTATTCACAAGATATGGGTGCCAACGTCTAGTATTTCGTTCAGAGAATTGAAGCTAGTCTTGGGCTTCATCTTCGTTCAATGAGAAGATATCAACAGGGGAGCATGTATAGTCAACAAGACTATGAGCCAATCTACCATTTGAAGAACGTAGTGGATCATCTAGATACACCACAATGACAGTGATATCATCGTGGATATGGCGTCTCCCTCCTCTTCCAATTCTTTTTATATCATCATATCTCATTTCTGTTTTCCTTGCAGCCTCCTGGATGGCAGCTCTCACCAATCGCTTTGCTATTCCCTGTAAAGAAAGCAGGCACTCATTTTTCAGAACAAACAGAAACATCTTTTTTCTACCAGTGCATCATTAGTTATGGTTAAGACTATTTACATAAGGTGAAAGAAGTTTTCAAAAGTAAGTGCAAAGAAACAAATTATAAAGCAAAAATTTACAAAAACAAATAATAGGGGAGACATTACAAATCGGGGGCTTCTCAAAACTATATCGACGGCTGTTTTGTCGCTTATTTGCTCCCAAAGACCATCTGATGCAAATATCAAGAACAAGTCTTGTGGCTTTAGCTTTCTCATCAGTATTGATGGTTCTGCCGTCATCACAGGCCTTGTTAAAGGAAAAGGAAATCCAAATGGCTGAAAATGAGGATCTCTGTTGAACTCAGGTTTCTTTAAATAGATGTCTCCTATTGATCTTGAAACCTGCAGTAGAGAAGTTTTAAATAAACCTAGTGCATCACAAGCTGTAGACTGTCACTAGAAAATTTAACGAGACGCTGATTTCAATCAACAACACAGCACCTGCTTGTAGTTCATAAAAAAGTCTAGAAGCTCAAATTATTGCAGTCATGCAGCATAACTTACGCTTGATTCCATTAGAGCCACAGAGCTTGTATTATAAGCTCAAGTTACAAAATAAAGTACAGATGCTTGCCATGCTTCACGAATGTTCAGTTTGCCTATGTTATGGCATGGCTACTGTTGGAACACAGAGCTTTATATATTGAAACACACATCTTATAAACCATTCTTCAAACTACTCCGATCTAAGAAAACATAGCCAGCATGTAAAACTACGGGGAGGAGAATGTTTTACCCTTTCCCATTTGAGAAACACGATGTGACTAGCAAATACAAGTTACGGAAGTTCAGGTAAGGACTTTAAGAAGTTCCGTTTCATTCACTCTTCACAAAGTATTATTTGCAAACTTTAGAGAATTGTTTTCAAGATATTATTAGGAAGATGTTGGCGTGGAATATAGATAATAATTTCTATACCTTCAACGAAAAGAGGTAGATTGTTTCAAGGTTCTAGAGATCATACTTATCTTGAAAAGATTTCATAAATAACCACCAGGACAAGCACAGCCATGAAACTACCACAAAATAAAACTGCAATAGTACAGGTGAAAAACGAGAAAATATCAAGAAATATGAAGGAGCATGCGCACTATTTGCAAGAGAAGGACACAAAGATATACCATTTAAATCTAATAATCTATCAGTAATTTTCTAATCCATTGACTCTGCAAGTCTGATTCTAAATGAAGTTGGGAATGAAACACATGACTAGCTATAAACTCCATTGGTATACAGAGAGGAATTATCAAGCAAAAGTACAATAACCAAGTGTAGACTGCCAGAGGAATCATAAAAGAGTCAGCTTCATGGTCCTAGCAGTCAGGACCCGAAGAACATGTCCCTTGAAGCACAAGCATGCTTATTAAACATTAAACTCATCATTGGCGAGAAATTAATGACAGAATGCAAACTTAAGATGGTGACTGTGTCCAACATCAGCATTCAAAGGCATTTTGTATCGCTGCAGGATCAAATACTAACAAAATATTAAGCATAACAGCTGCATATCGGGACAAATAAAGAATTTTGCACAGATTCATTAAATCTTTAGTTTAAGCTTGCGTCCATCCAAACCAGTTTACGCAATCGCCGCTCATGCTGGACCAAGTCCTATTAGATAAATGCAAAACCAAGAGAATTTCGACATCCACTATGAAGCAGGAGTACTAAAAAATTGATACCTGAATTATGCCCTTTATCCGCCAAACTCCACGAGTATAAACCACAATATGTGCATCGTCAGGATGGAGTGCCTCCACCTCCTTCCTCACCTCCTCATCGCTGACATTGTGATCAGTAGTTAACCTTTCTGCCACCACTGCACTATTTTCCTTGCCTTCAGATACTTTTCTACCAAGCACTACTCTCGAATCCCCGAGATTTGCCACATATAAAACATCATTTGATATTGCCCCAACAAGGCAGCAAGAACCCACAGATGCCATCTGAGGCCGAGCTATCGATGATTCCTTTACAAAATGTAAGAATTCCATTTCTGTAGCATCAAATGCCTTTCTTATCGCCTCTGCAGATAATCCTCCTTGTTCTGTTGCAAACTCTGATAGCGAAAACCATTGAATTAAGAGCAAGACGAATAAAGAAATGAAAAATATTAAAACATTGTCCAATTGAGTTACTATATTGTTTTGATTTAACCAACATGGAATTGCCTATAATAACGATGACCCAAAAACATAAGGTTTTCATTTTGCTGTTGACATTTTTTTTTTTAATCAAGTATTCTCACAACATCAATAATCCAACTACCCACTTTTTTTCTTTTCCTGCACCTTCCCGGAGACCAAACTTGGCAAAATTAAGCAGACGAAAACTAAAGAAGCTAAAGCCTTGGTCTATTTTCTTTTAATATTTTTTTTCCAGTTCAAATTCCAAAAAATGCAACACGGGCCAAAGCAGAACCAAAGCTCCACCAAAGTGGAATAAGAAAACGGTAAACATTACGAAAAATTAAGATCATAAAACCTTTCATTTTCTTCAACTTTCCCACTCTCTCCCAAAACTAAAAAAAAAGAAAAAACAAAGAAGCAAAACTCACTATGGAGGAAAGGGAACAAATGGTGAGTGAGAAAGCGAGAAGCCTCAGGGCCGCCATGGCCATCATAAACACCAACATAAGTAGCAGAAGGAGAAGTGAACACTTGTCCCTGGTCCTCAAGCAAGGAGTTAGCTTGAACCACAGCAATTGAATAATCTCCACAAGCGTAAGGTTTCAAGTCCATATGCCATAATAGCCCATCTCCACCACCCTCCCCTCGTAAACATCTCATTAATGGCCTTGTGCACATCTCCAAGAAAATGCCCTTCTAATGAAAATCACTCTCTTTGTCTCTGTGTTTGATTTATGAGATAGTCTAGGTGCACAAACTGAGGACAGAGAAGGGGGTGGGAGGGGGGGGGGGGGTTTGGGACTTGGGACTTGAGGTCTTGAGAATGGTTCAAAGTAAACGGTTAGGACAGTGGAAGTTTCAAGGGTTTTTTTTTCTCCTTAGCTGATGTGGACTTGAGAAAAAACTTGTCTTCAGCTTTTGTCAGATTAGAATCTAATTGGCTTGGTGTTTTCGCTCAGACCAATTCCTGTTTTTTCTGATTCTGTGACTTGTCTCCTTTTCTTCACCTGACTGATTGGTTATTGCCTACTGGGTGTGTGGGCAGTGGTAGCGTTATTAAAATAGTTAAAAGTTTTTCAGAACGGTGAGGATTAGGTAGAAGTGTTTGGTTAAATATACAATTAGAAACGAGGTCATATTGAAAACAATTAAGAATTTATAAAATATACATTTGGTTTTCATTAATATATATATATATATATATATGATAAGCCAACTTTTGGCCTTTTGAGCTGAAAAGTGTCTTCAAATCCATACTAACTCTATTCTGATGACAAATTCATTCATAATAAATCCATAATGATTCAGAAAGTGATCGATTCCATAATTTTATTTTTATTTTTTGTAGTTAATCTTTGATTTTAACACCAACGAGTGTATCAATATCGGTATTATTCAAATATGTACATAAATTTTTTTGTTAATTTTTAGGGTAATATAATTGAACTTTGAACTTTGAAGAACAAAAAATGAAATTACATATATGGTTGATGGAGTGATTTGTAGTTCTCCCATACTTTTATGGTTCTCCTCCTCGCTTCCCAAATGGACTGAAAATATCCCATCGTTTGTCTCCCCTGCGGGAAGTTTTTATTTCTTATTCTTTCTTTGTTTCATCATTCAAGAATATTTATTTTCCATGGAAGTCGGCGTAGGTATATCTGTTTACAAGACCTACGACATCACGTTGAAAATTCTTTTGTTTGAACTTTGAACAAAAGCCAAGAAACTAGCCCTTCTCTTGAATGACGATTATTCCTTGACGTTTGGAACGTGTTGCTCTTTTTCCTGCCTCCATAGGTTTTACCAAGTAGCTGACAGAGATGGGTGTTGTTTTTTCCGGCGACATTACCCCATATTATGCGTCTCTGCTCATAGCTATAACCAATGTTTCTTCCAAAATTTGCTTTGATTGATTGCAGCGTGAAACACTACAAGAAATGGTTTGTCAATCTGCTTCGGGACTTTACATATAATTTACGAGCAGAATTGCTGCCTGTGATTAGGGTGAATAATTGATTGAAATTCTGGATGATATTACAGAATGAACAATAGTTTCTTATTGTCTTGGGCTGTAGGAGTTCCTCCAATCTAACATATCACACTATCATATTGTTTATCAGAAAGATAATAATTATGCGATAAACCATTTACTAATCAATTGAATAATTATTAATTTTCTCATCAATATGCTATATGTTCTTCGTTTCCTCCTCCCAAATAAAAAAATAATAATCTACAATTAGATAGTTAATTTCAAGAAAAAATAAATAGTAAACTTTCAAAATCAAATGAATTGTACATGTTTTAAGATTTAAACCTTAAAAAAGAGTGAATTTGTCTCACTTAATACCAAGCAAAAGCCAAAACATGAAGGTAATAAATAGAATGCTTGTAAAAGAAAGAAAGAAAAAAAAGCACCACTGAAAAAATAGATAAAATAAATTGAAGGTAAATTTCATAAAGAAAGTTTTATATCGCCCTTTTTCCTAGTAATTAGATGACCTGTTTATAATAATATAAAGTTAAAGTATCATATAAATATCTAATTCTAATCATATAGATATTGTTATTATTAAATAAGGAGCTCACATATTGAATTTTAATACAAAATAAATTTTTTGAATAAACTTATATAAGATATAGAATCATTATATTTAGTTTGAGTTTTTATATCTTGTAAATACTGATATATTGTTCGGTAATAAAGATGAAATGCTAAAAATAGGAATTCAAGATTTATTCCTACTTAGTTGGCTGTAAGGAAGGAAGAGAGAATACGAAGAGTGGAAATGAAAATGTAAATTAAATATAATTTTATACGTGGAAGGAAAAAATAAAATAAGAAATGAGAATATGATGTTTTTAATTAAAAAAATCATTGTTCATTGTATATATATATAGCAGTGAGAAGAATATGTCGGAGCACCCAAAAAATTATTAAAGATTGATTGAGAAATTTTAAAAATATAAAGATTAAAATTTAAAAATATATTTTTGACTAATGAAGGTCCTATTGACAAAGAAAATTCAATTTAAGAAAGAAAAATTCAAAATTAAATGTTTAAGGACTCAATTAGATTTTGTTAAATAATTAATTGAGATTTGAATGCAAAAAAAGTTGTTTTAAGTCAATTTAGGCTTTAATTAGAAGAAATTAAAGTTTAGAAGTCAAATTATAATTTTTAAAATTTAATTTGATCAAATCAAGGGTTTAATTGCATAAATATTCAAGTTTTATGGGCAATTAGAAACTTGATTGAAGCAGTCTAAAATCAAAGACCAAACTAGAAGAGGCACGTAAATATAGAGGCTGGAATTGACTGAATCAAAGGCTAAATTAAAGAAATTAAAAATTAATTGATTAATTGAGGGTCAAAATTCATAAATTCAAAACCAAGGATCAAAGTGAAAAATACGACCAACTTTAGAGCTAATATTTGAATTTGGTAAGAATAAAATTGAATTGATTCTTAAAATCAAAATTGCAATTGAGAACTTAATTGAATTAATAAAAAATTAAAGACTGATTTGAAAATTGACATGTTTTGTCTCATTTTTCTTTTCATTGAAATGACGTGTTTTTTTCAAAACAATGTCATTTCATTCATTATTCATTAAAAACAAAAAGATGCTCCTAATAATGTCATTTTGAATGGCACCATGCATATTCTTTTTCCTCTAGATGCACACAGGCAAGGAAAGAAAAAGATTGTTCCCCTCCATTGCCTCTCTCCCTCTCTTTCCCATAAACCCAAAAAAACCCAACACAACCCACACCCATGGCCTACCACGATTTGGAAAAAAAAAAACAGAGGGGACAAACCATGTGAAAAGCTCTAGGGCGGCCACCCAACCACCCTACTCATTTGGTGTGATTAGACATAGTAGAGTGGCTCTCTCCCCTCTTCTTTTATAAATACTGAAGGGGAAAATGAAAACGTAGAGGATGAACAAAAAGGAGAGACAACCAAGAGAAACACAAGGGATGACCAGAGAAAAGAAGACAACAAAAGAGAACTAGAAAAACAACAAAAAAAAAAGTTGAAAGAGGGAGACAGAAGAAAAAGAACAAAACAAAGAAAAAGAGAAGGAAACAGATGATGAAAAAATACAAAAAGGAAAGAATTAAGAAAAATTAAGAAAAAACATAAATGAAAAGGAGGTTGAGGATAGATGAACAAAAAAAAAAGGAACATATGAGAAGAAAAAAAAGAGAAAAATAAAGCATATAGAGAATAAGAGGAAGAATCACCAACTAACAAAGTAGCTCCTAGTACATGCCCATCTCATTAGGAATAAGAACCCCTAGCACCATCATCAACACCATCAAAAGCAGCCACTAGGTTAGTTTCCCCTCCCCTTCTTCCTTCTTTTTCTTCTTTTTCTTTGGCATTATTTTTACTATTTTGCTAGTGAACAGTAAAGAGTGAATTATAATTCACTCTCCACTATAAGTAGCATGTGAATAATGAAGAGTCCACTATTCATAGGTCAGATAGGGTCGACCTAAACCAAAATATGTTTTGCTAGGTCCAGTTCAATCTCCTTTAAAATAATTTTGTTAGGCTGACATCAGATCAACCCTAATTTTAGGCTACTATTAGCCCAACTATTTTGGGTTGAACTCAGTCCAACTAGGCTGGGTTCAACCTATATAATTGAGCTAAGCTCATCCCTATATATTATTTTCAAAGAAATTTTAATTTTCTTGTGTATTTTTCTATTAATTTTGATTAATATAGTTTGTATTTTTATACTATAAAAATACAAATATGATATTAAAATACTTGATTTTTTTAAATGTTGCAAAAAAAATTATATAGAAAAAAAATATATATTTTAGTTTCATGCGTACAACCAAGTCTCTTAAGTTTATAAGAAATTTTCATATAATAAAAAATTTAAAAAATATACGTATTAGCATATATTTTGAGTTATAATAACTAGTTTATTAAATTTATGAGAATTAGGCTAATATTTTAAAAATACCAAAAAAATTATTTTCTTTCTTCTAATATCTAAGATTACAAACTTATACATATTATGTATTGCTAATATTAAATAAAAGTTAGATCTTTTTTTGAGATTACAAACTTGTACATAATACATATTTCTAATATTAAATTAAACTTAGATTTGTTTTTTGTTGACATTAGAATAATTAGGTTTTACTATATAAGTTAAGAATCTCCTTACTAAGGAGGACTTTTCTAAGATAAGGATTTTCTTACAAAAAAAAACTTTTCTTAAACTTTAAACAGACCAACCATTAGAAAACATGTAAACACCTTAGTTTACATCAAATAATTAAACAATGCAATCTACCTTAGATAAGGCATATTTGGAGTGCTAAGACATTCCTTTTACGCAATCAATTTCCATGCCCGATAAATGAGAGTAGTTAAGGTTTCTAATGATTAAAATACTAAGTGGCAACTCTCATCCCCTCTTACCACTAATAAGATAAGCAATCCGCATCTCCTCTATTTCCCAATTTATACATCCTATAGTGAAAAGCATTGTCATGACAGTGACAAGCCTAATTTCAAATAAACACAATGTTGAAAGATAAATTAAGAAAAAAAAAGTTAATAAGAAAAAAGGAGAAAAAACTAGAGGCATCTGAGTTAACTCATCAAACCTGTAGTTCAGGTCATGATAATGAGATAACCTTATAAAAAGTAAATTGAAAAAATTATGGAGATCAATTCTCAATATATCTAATGTTGAAGGATAAAATTGAAATTAAAAAAATTGATTAAAAAAACATAAAAAAAGACTTCAATCAACCTGAGTTAATCTGTCAAACCCTTGACCCAAGTTATGAGATAAAGACAAAAAGATTTCATTTAACCTAAGTTAATTTGTCAAACCCTTGACCCAAGTTATGAGATGAACACAATCTTATAGAAAGCAAACCAAAACAAATCATGAAGATGAATTCTCAATCAACCAAATGTTAAAGGATGAAATTAAAAAAAAAATCAATTAGAAAAATGAAAAAAAAATCTATTCAATTGAGTTAACCTATTAAAATTGTGGTTTGTGTCATGAGACTATGATAACCTCATATAAAAGTCAATTATAAAATCCAATCTCTAATAAATCTAATATTAAAAGATAAAATTGATGTTAGTTTAGCATGCCTTGTGGCCAATCGGTTGGTTACACGTGACATTATTATATTCATGTAAATACATGTTTATCATTAATAAAGACTTAATTTATCTTTAATATTCATATAATATTATATTAATAAATCTAGAGTATTAATAAAGTTCATGAGAAAAAAAAAATTTGCAAAAAAAATTATAAAGTTGATAGAATTATAAGATTCTTATTGCATCAAAGCATTGTTCCTAAAATATTCCTGATTAATGCTTTCTTAAATGATTGATATTCATTGGAGCTATAAAGATTAATACATAATATATTCTTTCTTTTATGAAAGGAAACAACTATTATCATAAGCTGAGGTATAAGGCACTTGTTATAAGACATGTACAGTGAACTGATCTGCAAGAAAATTCTCTAGGAGCGATCACCTATATTTATGGAAAGGGTGATGTGATGGTTGTATAAGTGATTCTTAAACTTGAAATCACTAAGTCATCTTATATAAAAAATGGCATATGACACGACCAAATAATTAATGTTTTCTTCCAAGTGCAAGAGTGTCGAAGTAATAAATAACCCAGCAAAACCGGGGTCAAATCATAGGGAGGTTAACTATATAAATTATAAATAACAACAGCAACAATAATGATAAGAAGAAGAAATAGAAGAAGTTAAAGATAACTTTGAGATGTAAGATTAATATAAGGATTAAACAATAATAAAAACAAATGTCAAGGTTAGAGGATCCACTAATGGTATTTCAAATAAGTATAGTATAAACTCTTTTTATTACTCAACTAGAAACCACACACAAATGAGGTTCCAATCGGTTTATAAATTGTTAACATGATTATATTAGTTATGTTATTCAAATAATGCTAATACCTATAAATATTACGACAAATGCATTTTTTTATAGGCCAAAATTTAAACTATTGATTTGATAACTCATTGTTAAGTGAGTGACCAACTCTTGACTTGGTGACAATCCTTATTTTCTTGTCTGCCAAAAATGTCATTACTAACATCAGAATTTGAATAGACTTAAATCATGAATGTTCTAGGAAATTATCTTAACTTTCCAACAAAAAAACATTGAAGCCATTTGGACTTCTAGAACTCAAGATATAAGTTGAACATTGAACAGTGTTTGGGCTACAAGACAGATTCAGACTTCTCTGTTGTAGCTAAGATATGAACTTTCAAACAGTATAATTGAGTCTTTATTCCCATGATTGTTTTAGGCCTATACCTTAGCTTTTCATCCATATAAAGCAGACCCAAATCCAAGCTATACAACTCCAAATATGACTCAATGACTAAATAGTGTTTCAGTGTGGACTAAACTAACATCTCTTTTCCAAGTTTCACCCTCTTTTTGTCTTCTCAATTTTAGTAGTTGAACTCATAAATCAATCCTTTGATTTATGTAATAGGCCTGCATTTATGGTGAACATTTACCATAAATTAAAGGTATCTTATAATATTAGACGTGTTATTATAAAACATGCTTTAGTTAAGGAGTTATTAATACTTCAAATGCAAAATGCTGATATAAAACCTTGATAAAAATACAGTTTCATTTATGTTGTATAACACTTGGTACAACAAATACTTGACACTTTCATAGCACAACCGTATAGTGTAACCGACACTTGTGCTATGAAAGAAACTTGATTTGTTGTTAACATAAATTATAATTATGAATACCTGACAACATTTAGATGTATTAGTATTAATCGAATAAGGTAACTAATATAATCATGTTAGCCATTTATAATCCGATTGGAACCTCCTGTGTGTGTGGTTTCTACTTGAGTAATAAAACAATTTATATTATACTTGTTTAAAATACCATTAGTAGATCATCTAACCTTGACATTCATTTTTATTATTTAATCTTCACATTAATCTTACATCTCAAAGTTCCCTTTAACTTATTATTGTTATTATTGTTATCATCATCATCATCATCATCATCATCATCATCATCATCATCATCATCATCATCATCATCATTATTTATAATTTATACAATTAACCTCCCTGTGATTCGACCTTGGATTTGCCGGGTTATTTATTACTTCGACACTCCTACATTTGGGAGAAGACATCAATCTTTTGGTCGTGTCAAGTTTTTGGAGCCATTGCTGGGGAGGTAAATTCTTGTACAAATTATAGTATTTATTTTATTATATTTTATTTTTCTTGTATCTAACTTTGTTTCTTTTGTTCTGTTTCTTTTTGTTTTGTTTTCTTCTTCCTTTTATTCTATTCCTACACGCGTATGAGAGTTTGATCAAGTACATTAAGTGTTAGATTATGTAGGTTATCCTTATCATTTTCTAAAAATATAACCGAAGAAGATAAGCAATCCCTTACATCCATTCGTGCTTGGGATGAAATATAACAACAGTTTTTAAAGAAGTTTTTCTCTTCTAATAGAACAAACTCTTTCAAAAGACAAATCATTACTTTCACTCAAAAACCAAGAGAAATATTTTACCAATATTAGGATAGATATCGAGACTTGCTTAATACTTGCCCTCATCATGGTTTTGAAACATGAAGATTGACTTCACATTTTTATGAATAGTTAACACCCTTAAATAGGCAAATGGTGGAATTGATATACAATTGAACTTTTGAACATAAAGACCCCGATGAAGTAATGGAGTACTTAGACTTGTTAGCTGAAAATACTTAAAATTGAGACACCACAGGTACTTATAAGGCACCGGGTAAGACTCAACCTCATACATCTAGTGGAGGTATGTACAACCTTAGGGAAGATCATGACCTCCAAGCTAATTTTGCATCTTTAACTACAAAAGTCAAGACACTAGAATTGAAAAAGAGTGGTCAATTAAAATCTGTTGAAAACATTGTGTGTCAAATCTGTGAAACAAATGAACACTCAACTAATAATTTTCCAACTTTTTCTTATTTTCAAGACATCAACCCTGGTTGGAGAAATCACTCAAATTACTACAAAAGTCAAGACACTAGAATTGAAAAAGAGTGGTCAATTAAAATATGTTCAAAATATTATGTGTCAATTATGTGAAACAAATGAACACTCAACCAATAATTGTCCAACCTTGCCTTTTTTTAATTTTCCAACTTTTTCTTATTTTCAAGACATCAACCCTGGTTGGAGAAATCACTCAAATTTCAATTGGAAGAGTGATAACAATAATGTAGAAACTTTATAGCCACCATTTCAAGCACACCATAATTTCTAAAATTCTCACGAATATGCATCTCCTTATACTCCATCTCCTTAAACAAATATTGAGGAAACATTACATGCATTTGACACAACCAAAAGATTGATGTCTTCTCTCAAGTGTAGGAGTGTCGAAGTAATAAAAAACCCGGCAAGACCAGGATCGAACCACAGGAAGGTTAATTGTACAAATTATAAACAACAATTATAAATATCAACAACAGTAACAGTAACAACAACAACAACAATATTAGTAGCAGTAATAATAATAATAATAATACTAATAATAATAATAATAAAGAAAGAGATAGAGAAGAGGAAGAAGAAGATGAGAACTTTGAGATGGAATATTAATGTTAGGATTAAACAATAATAATAACAAATATCAAGGTTAGAGGTTCGTCAAACAAGTATAATATAAACTCTTATTATTCAATTGGAAACCACACACAAAGAAAGTTGAAATCAAATTATAAATTGTTAACATGATCACATTAGTTATCTTATTCGATTAATGCTAATACTT
>NW_011500889.1:58439-60923 GCF_000495115.2 Populus euphratica
GTTAAGGAGTTATTGATACTTCAAGTGCAAAATTGATGATATAAAACCTTGATAAAAATGCACTTTTAAGTACTAATCAACATTCATTGAAAAGTAAGAGGCAATTAACACTCAACTTGCTTAAAGTATAATAGATTTTAAATAAACTCTTACAAAGTTCACCTACTCTCAGTTTCCAAGAGAAAGGTAAATTTTTATCTCAACTAGAGCAAAATCCCAAGGGGCAATACCAAATCAGTCATCACTCTTCGTAATAGTAAGGTTATTGGAAAACCCATTCTTGAACCTTGTAAGAAAGATGATGTGTCAATCTCTAAGGGTAAGGATAGGATTGAATCTGAATATTGCAAATAAAAGACTGATTCTCCATCAACACTTCCATTCCTATGTCATAACTAAATAAAGAAAAGTTAATCACAAATCTTTGAAACTTTCAAACATGTAAAGATTAATACACCTTTGCTGGATGCTATTAAACAGGTTTCTTTTTATGCTAAATTTTTGAAAGATTTGTGCACTATGAAGAGAAAATTGAATGTGAAAAAGAAAGCCTTTTTAGACAAATAAGTAAGTGTCATTCTTCAAAACAATAATGCTTTGAAATATAAAGACCCTGGTTGTCTTAAAATTTCTTGCTTTATTAGAGAACATAAAATTAAAAAAGTTGTACCTGATCTTGGAGTTAGTATGAATTTACTTCCATATTTAGTTTTTCAAAGTCTCAATCTAGATGAGTTAAAACCAACTTCTGTAACTCTCTTACTTGCTGATAGATCTATAAAAGTTCTTGAAGGAATTGTTGAAGATGTGTTAGTATATGTCGATAAATTCATTTATCCTATGGATTTTATTATCTTGGACACACAACCTATTGAAGTATGTAATTCATTTCTTGTTATTTTAAGACGTCTGTTTCTTGCAACTTCTATTACATTGATTAATTATAGAAATGGACTGATGAAGCTGGCATTTGGAAACATGATATTGGAGATAAATATTTTTAATATTTGTAAGCAATGTGAAGATGATAATGATTTACAAGAAGTGAACTTTACTGAAAAATTAGTTCATAATCAATGTCGAAGCACTTTCAGTGAAACTGAGATTAATGAATATGATGATTTGCAAATGGTTTATTTTCAAGAAGAATCAAAGGCAAGTAATTGGAGACCATAAATTGAGGAATTGCCACCACGATCAATGAAGTCCATACTTTTAAATGTTCAACCACTCAAACCTGATTTGAAGTCGATACCATTCAATTTCAAATACTCATTTTTGAAAAAAAAAATGAAACTTTTCCAGTAATAATCTCTTCTAAACTTAATGCACATCAAGAATGTAAGTTATTATAAACTCTGAAAATGCACAAAAATACATTAGGATATGTCATAACTGACATAAAAGAAATTAGACCTTTGATTTGCACTCACAGAATTTATTTGGAGAAAAATGTTAAACCCTCTATTTGGTATTCAAGTTACAACCAAATTGAAATTGCATTGGAAGATCAAAAGAAGACTACTTTCATATGTCTATTTGATATTTTTGCATATCGAAGGATGCCTTTTGGATTATGTAATGCATTAGCCACATTTCAAAGATGCATGCTTAGTATATTTAGTGATATGGTTGAATATTTTCTTGAGATTTTTATGGATGATTTTTTTATTTTTGGCAATTCATTTGATAATTTTTTCACTAATTTAAAAAAGGTTTTGAGCAGGTGTGAAGAGAAGAATCTTGTAATGAATTGGAAAAAATATCACTTTATAGTAACAAATGGCATTGTACTTAGTCACATTGTTTCATCAATAGGAATTGAGGTTAACAAATCTAAAATCGAGTTGATTGCTAAGTTGCCAACACTAAAATCTATTAAAGATGTTAGATCATTCTTAGGACATGATGGTTTTTATAGAAGGTTTATCAAAGATTTTAGTGTAATATTTAAGCCCTTAAGTAACCTTCTAACAAAGGATAGTATTTTTGAATGGATTGAACATTGTAAAGAAGCTTTTGTTAAACTTAAAAAACTTGCTTACTTCTGCTCCTGTCATTCAACCTCTTAATTGGTCATTACCTTTTGAAATAATATGTGATTCTAGTGATTATGTTGTAGGTGCTGTTTTAAGACAAAGAAAAGATAAGAAACCTTATGTGATTTACTGTGCAAGTAAAACTTTAAATAGTGCTCAAATGAATTATACTACCACTAAAAAATAATTACTTGCAGTAGTATTTGCATGTGAAAAATTCAAGTCTTATCTTGTTGGCTCACCTGTTGTTATTTTTAGTGATCATGCAACATTGAAATATCTTTTTTCTAAGAAAGATTCTAATGTTAGATTGGTGCAGTGTATTTTCAAGAATTTGATATCACAATCAAAAACAAAAAAGACACTGAAAATGTTATTGCAGATCATTTATCAAAATTGACAATATATTTGAAATCTAACATCACACCAATCGATGACTACTTTC
>NW_011500889.1:60992-63099 GCF_000495115.2 Populus euphratica
TACCCAAGATAAAAGAAAGTTTTTGAATAAAGTGAAGAACTTTTATTGGGTTGACTCTTATTTATTCAAATATTATCTTGATCAAATATTTCAAAAATACATTCCTGACAATGATTTAAGTATTGTCATTACATTTTTTCATTCTGAAGCATGTGGGAGCCATTTCTCACTAAGAAAGACAACTGCAAAAATCTTACAAAATGGATTTTACTAGCCTACTATGTTCAAGGACTCACATGCATTCTACAAGACTTGTGAAAATTGTCAAAAGTTGGGATCTATTTCAAAACATCATATAATGCCTTTAAATCCTATTCTTCTCATTGAGATCTTTTACTGTTGGGGTATAGATTTCATGGATCCATTTCCTCCATCATTTAGTTTCTTGTACATATTAGTTGTTTGGAAATAGATAAAGGTAATTTCAAGTCAAAACAATGATTACAAAAGAATGATAAAGTTTTTGAAAAAAATATCTTAAGTCAATTTGGAATCTCTCGAGCCATGATAAGTGATGGTGGAACACATTTCTACAACAAGTCATTCGAGTCTTTAGTGAAGAAATATAGAATCACATATAAAGTTGACACCCCTTATCACCCTCAGACAAGCGGACAAGTAGAGCTTGCTAATAGGGAAATCAAACAGATTTTGGAGAAAACAATGAACCCTAATAGAAAAGACAAGTCTTTAAGACTTAATGATGTACTTTGGCTTATCGAACTGCTTATAAATTATCATTAGATATGTTATCTTATAGACTAATCTATGAAAAACCTTGTCATTTACCTATGAAATTTGAACATAAAGCTTATTAAGTTATTAAAGCTTTTAATTCAAACCTTAATAATGTTATTCAACTATGTAAATTACAAATAAATGAGCTTGAGGAAATAAGAAATGATGCATATAAAAATTTAAAAATTCATAAAGCAAGAATAAAAGAGTTTCATGATAAGAAAATCTGAGAAAAATATTCAATGTTAGTAAAAAAGTCTTACTTTATAATTCTCGACTCCATTTATTTCTTGAAAAACTAAAATCAAGATGGAGTGGTCCTTTTATTGTGAAACATGTGTATCCATATGGGGCCTATGACATCGAGAATCCAAAGAATGACAATGTTTTCAAGGTAAATGGATATTGTTTGAAAGTTTATTTGATAATTTTTCAGTTGAAAGTGACTCTATTAAATTAAGTGATCCTATATATAAAGATTGATTTTCTTTTTTCTCACTTTATTTTGTGTTTTATTCTGGTGAAACTTTTGTTTTGCTAGTCTCTCTGACCTTAGTCAAATAGCGGATAACGGTACTCCGTGACTGAAGTCGGTTCTTTCAGTTTCTTATAATAACTAATATGTGTGTATATATTTATGCAATTCTTTACTCTTTTTCACTTCTTTGAATCTCTTATCCAATTCTCATTTGAAAATAGACACCACTCTTGAAAAATTAAAAAAGTATTTTCCCACTGTACCTCAAAATGCGATTTCAAAAATTTACCATGCTAGATGTGCAAGATTGAAGTTATTAATGAATCATAGGATTCTTAAAGATATTCACTAGCTAACTGAAGCAAAGGTTCGACTATCAGGTGAGTCCTACAATTCCTTCATTTCACATAGATATTCACTAGCTAACTGAAGCAAAGGTTCGACTATCAGGTGAGTCCTACAATTCCTTCATTTCACATATACCTAGAACAAGCACTTTTATATAAAAAAATGTCATGCAAAGCCATTGAAAGTGTATCACAAATGTGCTAGATGGACTTGTAATGTGATTAGTACTTAAAAGTGCATTTTTATCAAGGTTTTATATCATCATTTTGCACTTGAAGTATCAATAACTCCTTAACTAAAGCATGTTTTATAATAACATATCTAATAATATAAGATACCTTTAATTTATGGTAAATACTCATTTTAAATGCAAGCCTATCACATAAATAAAGGACTGATGGATGAGTTTAAGTACTAAAATTAAAAGGACAAAGAGATAGCCAAACATAGAAAAGAGATGCTAGTGCAGTCCAAATCAAAACATTGTTCGGTAATTGGGTCATATCTAGAGCTATAAATCTCAGATTTAGGTCTACTTTATAT
>NW_011500889.1:63203-78252 GCF_000495115.2 Populus euphratica
CTAGCCGAAATACTATTCAATTTTTTGACCATATCTGGAGTTCTAGAAGTCCAAATGGCCTCTATTATTTTTTTCTAGAAAGATAAGATAATTTTATATAAATTTTATGTTTTTAAGTGGTTCTAATTCTGATGTTATCAATGATGTTTTGGGCAAACAAGAAAAGATAAGGATTGTCACCAAGTCAAGAGTTGGCCACCCACTCATCAATTAGTCATCAAATCAATAGTTCCCAATTTTGGACTATAAATGTTTCTTTTTGAGTGATTTTTGCTAGTTTCTCTCACCCCGGTCAAATGGCGGATAACGGTACTCCGTGACTTAAGTCGGTTCTTTCAGTTTCCCACAATAACTGATATTTGTGTATATATTTGTGCAATTCTTTGAATCTCTCTTCCAATTCTCATTTGAAAATGGACACTAATCTTGAAAAATTGAAAAAGTATTTTCCCGCTCTGCCTCAGAATGCGATTACAAAAATTTACCGTGCTAGATGTGCAAGATTGAGATTATTAATGAATCATGGAATTCCTGAAGATATTCGCTGGTTGATTGAAGCAAAGGTCCGATTATCAGGTGAGTCCTCTAATTTCTTTATTTCACACATGCCTGGAACAGGTAAAAGCACTTTTGCAAAGAAACGTCGTGCAAAACGACTAGAAGTCTGTCATCAATGTGCTAGATGGACTTGTAATATACAATGTCGTTCTTTAGGAATGGTATCTATAAACCGTGAAGATAAAATACAATTCATTAAGGATGGCCTGAGTAAGGAGTCTTTAGATAATCTTTTATTGACTCTTGAAACACATCCTAGTAGAGATATGTATCGTGTAATTCATGATTTATGGCTACAATTCCATAAAGAACTAGATCGACTTACTTTTGGGAATCTGACTAAAAAAGACCTTATTTGCTAGTTTTTAAGAAAACTGGATGGGAAGCCTATCCCTGACCTATAGAGGGCATTTAAGCTGTTCTTGGACGTAAAACCAAGGGAAGGTGTTAGCCATAATGACAACTACCTGTACATATATATGTTTTTTTTAAAATAATAATATAAATAAATAAATAAAGAGAGGGTAAAACTCTAGCTGGCCTATATATAGGTGGTATGATTGCATTTTCAAGTTCTCATCTATAAAATCTTCTCTTCCTTCCCTTCATTTCTACTCAACTCATACATTCAATAAATATAAAAGTGTGTAGAAATGGCAGGTTTCTCAAGTCATCACATAAGAAACATTTGTGTTTTCATTGGATCTAGTCCTAGGAAGGCAATAAAGTTTTTGGAATCAACAAATCATCTTGGTCAGGTACTAGCTGAGAAAAAAATTCATTTAGTGTGTAAGGGAGGGCAGCCTTGAGTTAATGGAGGGAGTGTCAATAGCTGCATTTTTAGGAGGTAGTCAAGTTTTAAGGATTGTCCCCAAAGCTTTAGCAAATAGTGGTATCATTGGAAAAATAATTGGAGAGGAACTGTAGGTCTCCATAATGTCTAATCAAATGAATATAATGTTTAAACATGTTAATGCCTTCATTGCCTTACTAGGTGATTTGGGCATATTAAAAGAGATCTTTCATATTTTCTCTTGGATCTAACTACACATTCATCATAAACCTTTAAGTTTGCTTAATGCTAATGATTTTTATGATAAGTTGTTGTCCTTTCTTGATCATGTTGTGGAATAGGAATTTCTAACATATTCAGTATGACGAATCATAATCTCTACTGCTACTACTGAACAATTGATTGACCATTTACAATCTTTCATTCCTGTGATTAATCCCTCCATGAGTCACATAAATTGGTCAACTAAGAAAAGTCATAAAAAGCTTAGATTGGACTTGAGCCTTCGTTTGTGAATCCTTGTGTCTTTTGGTTTTATTAATGAGTATAATATATATGGTTTGTTGTTTTTTATATTTGTTTAAGTGTGTTTCAGATTTGTCAGTAGTTATTATTTTAGGTGATGTCTTCTATACTTTATCTTTCTACCTTAAAACATTGAGGACAATGTCTCGTTTTGGATAAAGAGGAGAGGGTAGTAGTTGATATTAAAAAAAAAGCCCATAACTATATTTTCTATTTCATAAACCATTTACAAAACAATTATTGCTAAGATAGTAGAGTAAGGAAGAATTTTATTGACACTTGAGATGTATCTTGGTAAGTATTTTTCAATAGTTATTTATAACATTCATAATAAAGTCTATCAAAATACTTCTTGAAATATTCAGGTTTACAAACTCTAGCATTATTATCACTTGATTATGCTCATATACTCATTTAACAAGTATTCTTAAACCTTTATTTTCACACACACACTCATACTTTAACATATGATTGTGGGTTGCAGATTGGATTATTACATTATTTATGTTCTGTTGTTAAAGGTAACAACTAAGGAACATAGATAATATACAATTTTTTTTTTAAAAAAGATAAAAAATGTAATTAATTAAATAAATAAAAACATAGATAAGTTTTGTTTTGTAGCCTCTTTAACCTAAGCAATTAAGTCTGAATGGGTGTTTTAACACCTAATACCCTAAAGTCAACTAACTTGGGAACTATTGACCCAATGTTTGTTACATAGGTTAGGAGAAAAGCTTAAGGGAATCAAACATTACATTGTCTACGTATCAGTATTTACAACCTCAGTTACTAAACTTGTAGGGGTGTGTCAACACCTAATGCCCTAAGACCAACTGGTCTGGGAGTCATTAGCTGAAAGCTCATTACATGGGTTAAAGATACATTGTGTTTTAAGTTATATGTATATAATATTAATATAAAAAAAAAAGAAAACAAAACAAAAAAGATAATAATCTCAACCCAATAAAGTTAACCTTAAACATTAGAACAAAAATTTTACTTTCTTTTAAATAAAGCCTCATAACTATGTGTTGACATATTGAGCATAAAAGGAAGGTTTATTAATATCATGTTTAAGAGTTATTCAGCAAATTTATAAATTTAATAAGAGTTTGTTCATCTCAATAAATTAGTAAAAGTTAAATAATGAATACGTTGCTGGTTGGAGGGTGTAATTAGTACTTAAAAGTATATTTTTATCAATGTTTTATGTCATCATTTTACACTTGAAGTATTAATAACTCATTAACTAAATCATGTTTTATAATAACATGTTTGATATCATAAGATACCTTTAATTTATGGTAATTATTCATCCTAAATACAGGCCTATTATATAAATAAAAGGATTGATTGATGAGTTGTACTATTGAAATTAAAAGGACAAAGAGAGGGTGAAGCTTAGAAAAGAAATGCTGGTTTAATCCAAACTGAAATACTATTCGGTAATTGGATCATAACTAGAGCTGTAGAACTTGGATTTTGGTCTGCTTTATATGCATGGAAAGCTAAAACATAAGTCCAAAACTTTTATGAAAGGCAAGACTTAATTCTGTTGTTTGGAAGTTCAAATCTTAGCAACAACAGAGAAGTTCAAATCTGTCATGCAACCCAAACACTATTCAATGTTTAGCCTATATCTTGAGTTGTAGAAGTTCAAATTACCTTAATTTTTTTTTTTAGAAAGTGAAGAAAATTTCTTAGAACTTTCATAATTCAAGTTTGTCCAAATTTTGATGGTAGCAATGACCTTTATAACGAATAAGAAGATAAGGATTGTCACCAAGTCAAGATGTGGTCACCCACTTAACAATTAGTCATCAAATAAATAGTTTCTAATTTTAGCCTATAAAAGGAGGTATTTTCCATGCATATAGACATAGTTTTTAGATCAAGATCATATTCTTGCTCTTTCTCTTTATATTTTTATAATATTTAAGTTACATTTTCCTTATTCTTTTGTTTATGCTTTTCATTTCATTTTCTTTACTTAGTTAACTTATATCTTATTTATGTTTCTCTTTTTTCATTATGTTTAGTTAAGTTTATTATGTCAAGGTGAAAAAGGTTTATTTTGTCAAGGTGAAAAGGGTACATTAATAAATAAGTATAGTATAAACTCAACATGGACTTTAATGTTTGATACTGACATATTTTATATTTTTTATCTTGTCCGCTCTTAATACTTTGCTTGTTAAATAGTTAATCTAAATTTATGTTGTATAACACTTGGTATAACAAATACTTGATACTTTCCTAGCCCAACCGTATGGTGTAACCGATACTTGTGCTATGAAAGGAATTTGATTTGTTGTTAACTTATGTTATAATTATGAATACCTAATATCATTTACAAGTACTAATACTATTCAAATAAGATAACTAATGTAATCATGTTAACCATTTATAATCCAATTGGAACCTCATTTGTGTGTGGTGTCAATAACACAATGCATCTTTAACCCATGTAACGAGCTTTCAGCTAATTACTCCCGAACCAATTGGTCTTAGGGCATTAGGTGTTAAGACACCCCCACGAGCTTAGTAACTCGGATTGTAGATACTAATATGCAGATAGTTCAATGTTTAATTCCCTTATGCTTTTCTCTTTAACCCATGTAACAAACATTGGATCAATAACTCCCAAGTCAGTTGAGTTTAGGATATTAGGTATTGAAACACCACTTCAGGTTTAATTGCTTAAGTTAGGGAGGCTATGAAACCAAACTTATTTCTGTTTTTATTTATTTAATTAATTAGATTTATTATCTTTTTTTTTTTGCAAATTATATACCATCCATTTCCCTTAGTTGTTACATTTAACAAGAAACATAAATAATGTAATAATTCAAGTTACAACTCACAATCATATGTTAAAGTGTGTGCGTGAAAATGAAAGTTTAAGAAAACTTATTAAATGAGTATATGAGCAGAAGTAAGTGATAACATTGCGAGAGTTTTGTAAATCTGAATATTTCAGGAGAAGTGTGTGATAGACCTTGTTATAAATATTGCAAATAACAATTGAAAAATATTTACCAAGATACATCACAAGAGTTAATAAAATTCCTCCATAGTCTATCATCCTAATAGTTTTGTCAAATGGTTTTAATAATAGCAAAAATAGATTGTTTTTTTTAATGACAATTATTACCATTTCCCCCAACCAAAATGAAGCATTGTCATTAATGTCCTAAGGTAGAAAGATAGAGTATAGAAAACATCACCTGAAATAATGAACACTAACACATCACCTAAAACAATGAGCAATAACAATCTTGAAACACACTTAAACAAAACAAAATAAAATGCTATTAATAAAACAAAAGGGCACAAGGTTTCACAAACGAAGGCTCAAATCCAATCTAACTTTTTTACGACTTTCCTTAATTGACTAATTTATACGACTTATGAAGGGATCAATTAAATGGATGAAAGATTGTAGTTAGTCAATCAATTATTTAGCAGTAGCAGCAGAGATTATGGTTTGTCATGTTAAAGATGTTAGAAATTCATGTTTTATAGCATGATCAAGAAAAGACAACAACTTATCATAAAAATCATTAACATTTAACAGACCTATGGTTTTATGGTGAACATGTAGTTGGGCCCAAGAGAAAATATGAAAGATATCTTCCAATATGCCCAGACCACTTGGTAAGGCAATGAAGACATAAACATGTTTAAATATGACATTCATTCAATAAGATATCATGGAGACTTGTAGTTCTTCTTCAATTATTTTTTCAATGATGTCCTTTTATGCTAAAGCTTTGGGGACAACTCTTAAAATTTGACTACCTCCTTAAAATATAGTTATTGAAACTCTTTCCATTAACCTAATGTTGCCTCTCCTATATACTAAATGAATCTTTCTCTTAGCTAATACCTGACCAAGATGATTTGTTGATTTTAAAAACTCTATTTTCTTTCAAGACTAGATCCACCGAAAACATAAATATTTTTATGTGATGACTTGAGGAACCTACCATTTTTATACACTTCTATATCTGTTGAATGTATAGGTTGAGTAGAAATAAAGGAAAGGAAGAGAAGATTTCATAGATAAGAAATTAAAAATACAATCATATCACCTATATGTAGGCCAGCTAGAGTCTCTCTCTAAGATTTTATAGATAAGAAATTAAAAATACAATCATATCACCTATATGTAGGTTAGTTAAAGTCTCTCTCTCTCTCTCTCTCTCTCTCTCTCTCTCTCTCTCTCTCTCTCTCTCTCTCTCTCTCTCTCTCTCTCTCTCTCTCTCTCTCTCTCTCTCTCTCTCTCTCTCTCTCTCTCTCTCTCTCTCTCTCTCTCTCTCTCTCTCTCTCTCTCTCTCTCTCTCTCTCTCTCTCTCTCTCTCTCTCTCTCTATCTATCTGAAAACATGTAATGTATAAATAGTTGTGATTGTGGCTCATATCTTCCTTTGGTTTTACATCCAGTAACGGATTAAACGCCCTCTATAGATCGGAGATAGGCTTCCCATCCAATTTTTATAAAAATTAGCAAACAATGTCTTTTTTAATCAAATTTCCAAGACTGTCAAACATGTTCTTTATGAAGATAAGGTCATAAGTAATGAATTACACGATGCATATCTCCACCATGATGAAACTTAAGAGTCAATAGAAGATTATCTAAATACTTTCTATGTTTTGAAATAAATCCCACTTTTTGATAATTTTCATAGGTTTTGCGTAATACATGTGAGTCCTTGAACATAGTGGGCTAATAAAATCCACATTGCAAGATTTTTGCAGTCCTTTTTTTTTATGAAAAATTATCCCCACATGCTTAAGAGTGATAAAATTTAATGACATTACTTACCTCAATGTCAGGAATGTATCTTTGAATATCTAATTAGGACAATATTTGAATAAGTAAGAGTCGTCCCAATAAACATTTTGCACATCGCTCGAAAACTTTCTTTTGTCTTTGGTACTCTAGTGAGTTGATAAAAATCCTAAAGCAAGAAAATTAATATTTGTAGTAAACCAAAGAATTGAACTAAGAGAAAGTAAGGATTTGTTAGGAAAGTAATTATCAATTTGTGTGATGTCGGATGTTAAATCTAATCAATTTTGACAAAAGATCCACATCAATATTTTTGGTGTTTTTCTTATTCGTGATTTCTTCATGAGAATAAATCATTTGCAAATCTTTAAATTTATTAAACTCAATTTTACTCAAAGTAGATTAAAGTTGATTATAAATTAATTCTTCAATAACATCTACTTCGAGTGAATCATTGTCATCTCCATGTTGGTTGCAAATTGATGCAACCATATTATTTGATAGTTTCATCCATATTTAACCATTTTTTGCCTATATTTTATATATAAAATGTCTTGATATTCTTTGTTTTATGTTTTGAAGGCACTTTTGGATGAAAGATGCAAAAAGAAGTAAATTGGAGGTAATTGACAGATTTGTCCTTTAGTTGATGTTTTGTGCAAAGCGCGAGCTCTAGAGGTCGAAATGAAGTGATTCCAGTGGCATTAAAAAGCTAACATCCATACCTTTCTAGAAATCTAAGGAAAGAAAATAAAATAAAAAAGAGCATGGAAATTGCAGCCTTCAAAGTCAAATCTCGCAATCTGTCAATGTTGACCTTCAGCCATTCTAACTTAAATATCTGGATTCATGACTCAAAGGCCTATAAACAATCCATATTTCAACCAAAAATGATGTCATATAAGGGAAATATGATTTTTCAAAGATGACAATTAAATTCTGCTAGCAAACAAGTTTTGTTAATAAACGAGTCCAAATTATGTTCTAAAGCATTTAAACCAATATCTAAGTTTTTATTTCAGCAATATAGCTTCTCTAAGTCAAAGCTTGAAGATTTCATGTAAGGCTATTTCTTCCTTTTTAGAAAAATAGTTATTGAAGTACTTAAGTATAAACTGTTTACTTAAGGGAGGACTAATTTGTAAAATAGAGATTAGGGTTTCCTAGGATATAAGAAGAATGAGAGAAGAGAAGGGAGCTAGCCAAGATGAGAAAAATGCCTCCTCCTCTAAGAAACTCAAAATTATGCTTTTTTTTTAATTAGTTGTTCAACAAATATTTAAAGCTAAATACTTTTTCTTAGTTGCAAGGACATGGAAAACTTCGAATTTCAATAACTATGAGATTTATTTTACTTTTTTTTTTCAGTTTATATGATGAATATGTTTGTTTTCTAATGCTTATTTTTTCTATAATTATTTATTTTAATTGCTAGAGTAGACTTTATGTTATTATTGTAGACAATCTATTGTTAAGTTTGATATCAAATCTGGAGTTGTGGTATGATCTTGTGAAGCATCTGAGTTTAATAATTATGGCAGACTTACATTATTAATCTTAGGAAGAACATTCAATCAAATCAAACATAGACAGTGAACAATTATGTTTTCTTGATTAATCAACTTATCTAGTTCTAAAGGCTGCCATTAAATTAAATTACTAGTGCAAACACTGCAGTTGTTTGATGGTTAGGGTTAGTTATACGGCAGATTCGTTAACTAACCAATATTCAAAATATAAATTGATATTTCATTTTCATGATCAGTTCTGATTTCTATAGGTGAATGTGTGCTTGCGATCAAGGTTTATTATCTTGATAATTTTCTGATTTTATTTAATTTCGCTTGATAGTTTTCTAATTTCTTTTGCTTTAGCCTAGATAACATCTAAGCCCCTCAAATTTCATATTATCTAGCATAAGAATCTGACTTGAACTATTCTCGTGGGATCAATCCCTTGCTTGCTCTTTACTATCTTGTGTGTTGTGTTTGAAGCTAGGGTAATTAATTTGTGTGACTGCAATATCGCAACACAAATGTTAAAATATTCATTTTTAATGTCATATTTTCAAATGATAACTTCATTAGTCCATTCTTACAATTAATCAATGGATTAGAAGTTGCAAGAAACGAACACCCTAAAATAATAGGAAATGAATTACATGCTTCAAGAGGTTATGTGTATAGAACAATAAAATCCACAGTATAAATAAATTTACTGACTTGTACTAACACATCTTAAACTATTTCTTTAGGAACTTTTATAGATCTATTAGCAAGCAAGAGAGTTGATTAGTATTTAAAAGTGCATTTTTATCATGGTTTTATATCATCATTTTGCACTTGAAGTATCAATAACTCCTTAACTAAAGCATGTTTTATAATAATATATCTAATAATATATGATACCTTTAATTTGTGGTAAATGTTCATTTTAAATGCAGGCCTATCACATAAATGAAAGGATTGATTGATGACTTTAAGAACTTAAATTGCAAGGGCAAAGAGATGACCAAAATTAGAAAAGAGATGTTGGTGCAATCCAAATCGGAACACTGTGTGGTAATTGGGTCATATCTGGAGCTATAGATCACAGATTTAGGTATATTTTATATGGATGGAAAGGTAAGACATAGGCCTAAAACTTTTATATGGAGCCCAAGATCTAAAAAGGCCATTTTCAAGTCCAAATTGTAGCAACAACAAAGAAACCGGAATATGTCCTCCAGCCCGAGCACTGTTCAGTATTTTAGCCATATCTGGAGTTCTAGAAGTCCAAATGAGCTGAATTGTTTACACAAGAAAGCTGAGACAATTACCTACAACTTTCATGTTTGCAACTGGCTCCACTTTGGACGTTATCAATGAAGTTTTGGGCAGACAAGAGAAGATAAGGATTGTCACCAAGTCAAGAGTTGGCCACCCACTCATCAATTAGTCATCAAATCAATAGTTTCTAATTTTGGCCTATAAAAGGAGGCATTTGCCATGCATTTAGGCATCTTGGTGTCCAGATCAAGATCATGCTCTTGCTTTCTCTCTTTGTATTTTTTGTAATGTTTATGCTTTGCTTTCATTAATATCAAGTTTATGCCTTTCATTTCCTTTCCTTTACTTAGTTAACTCTTATCTTATTTATGTTCTTATTTTGTTTATTTATTTTTCTTTCTTTCATTATGTCTAGCTAAGTTTATTATGTCAAGGTGAAAAGGTTACACTAATGGTGTAAGAATAAGTATAATGTAAACTTAATATGGACTTTAATGTTTGATACTAACATGTTTTATATTTGTTATCTTGTTCACTCTTTAATACTTTGCTTGTTAAATAACTAATCTTGATTTATGTTGTATAACACTTGGTACAACAAATGCTTGGCGCTTTCATAGCCCATACTATATGGTATAACCGACACCTGAGCTATGAAAGGAACTTGATTTGTTGTTAACATAAGTTATAATCATGAATGTTTGACGAGATTTACAAGTATTAACATTAATCGAATAAGATGACTAATATAATCATGTTAACAATTTATAATCTGATTGGAACCTTCTTTGTGTGTGGTTTCCAATTGAATAATAAGAGTTTATACTATACTTGTTTGACATACCATTAGTGGATACTCTAACCTTGATATTATAATCATTAACCTCATTTATTATTATCATTGTTTGACATATAATCATTAACCTCATTTGTTATTATCATTGTTTAATCGGTACATTAATATTCCATCTCAAAGTTCTCATCTTCTTCTTCTTCTTCTCCTTCTCCTTCTTTTTCTTTATTATTATTATTATTATTATTATTATTATTACTACTACTATTATTATTATTATTATTATTATTATTATTATTATTATTGTTATTGTTATTGTTATTGTTATTGTTATTATTGTTATTGTTATTGTTATTATTGTTATTACTATTATTATTGTTGTTATTGTTATTATTATTGTTGTTGTATTATTGTTATTTATAATTTGTACAATTAACCTCCCTGTGGTTCGACCCCGGTCTTGCCGGGTTATGTATTACTTCGACACTCCTGCACTTGGGAGAAGACATCAATCTTTTAGTCGTGTCAAGTTTTTGGCACCGTTGCCGGGGAGGTAAGTCCTTGTATAAATGATAATATTTATTTTATTTTCTCTTTTCACTTTTCTTGTATATAACTTTGTTTCTTTTCTCTTATTTCTTCTTCTTTTGTTTTCTTTTTCCTTTTATTCTATTCCTACATGTGCATAAGAGTGTGGTCACGTACATCAAGTGGTAGACTTTATAGGGTATCCTCATCATTTTGAAAAAATATGGCCAAAGAAGATAATCAATCACTTCATAATGAGAATAACCATGCTAGAACACTTAGAGACCACATGAATCTCACAAGAACAAGTGCACCATCATGCATAGTTTTTCCTCCCGATGCATCTCATTTTAATTTTAAACCAGATATTATTCAACTTTTACCTTCTTTTCATGGCTTAGAATTGGGAAATCCATACTTGCATTTAAGGGAATTTGAGGAGGTCTGCAACATATATAACAATTTAAATTGTAGCATGAACACCATCAGATTGAAGCTTTTTCCTTTTTCATTAAAAGATAAGGCTAAAACATGGCTACAAAATTTAAGACCATGATCCATTCGTGCTTGGGATGAAATGCAACAACAGTTTTTGAAGAAGTTTTTCCCATCTCACAGAACAAACTCTTTTAAAAGACAAATCACTACTTTCACTCAAAAACCAGGAGAAACATTTTACCAATGTTGGGATAGGTATCGAGACTTGCTTAGTACTTGCCCTCATCATGGTTTTGAAACATGGAGATTGATTTCACATTTTTATGAAGGGTTAACACCTAGAGATAGGCAAATGGTTGAATTGATGTGTAATGAAACTTTTGAAGATAAAGACCCTAATGAAGCAATGGAGTACTTAGACTTGTTAGCTGAAAATGCTCAAAATTGGGACACTGCGGGTACTTATGAGGCACCGAGTAAAACTCAACCTCATACATCTAGTAGAGGTATGTACAACCTTAGGGAAGATCATGACCTTCAAGCCAAGTTTGCATCTTTAGCTAGAAAAGTCGAGGCACTAGAATTGAAAAAGAGTGGTCAATTAAAATCTGTTGAAAACATTGTGTGTCAAATCTGTGAAACAAATAAACACTCAACCAACGATTGTCCAACCTTGCCTTCTTTTAAGGAATGTTTCCATGAACAAGCCCATGCTTTAAATAGTTTCCAAAGGGCCAACCACAACCCATACTCCCAAACATACAACTCTGGTTGGAGAAATCACCCAAATTTTAGTTCGAAGAGTGAGAACAACAATGCACAAACTTCACAACCACCGTTTCAAGCACACCATAATTTCCAAAATTCTCATGGATATGCACCTCCTTATGCTCCACCTCCTAGAAGAAATCTTGAGGAAACATTGCATGCATTCATTGAAAAGCAAGAGACAATCAATACTCAACTTGCTCAAAACATGACAGATTTTAAAGATACTCTTGCAAAATTAACATTTGCTCTCAGTTTCCAAGAGAAAGGTAAGTTTCCATCTCAACCACAACAAAATCCCAAGGGGCAATACAATACAAATGCAAGTAGTTCCAGAAGCCAACACATGAATCAAGTCAAATCAGTCACTACTCTCCGCAGTGGTAAGGTTATTGAAAAACCCTCTCTTGAACCTTATGAGAAAGATGATGAGTCAATCTTTGAGGGTAAGGAAGGGGTTGAATCTGAAAATTGCAAAGAAACGACTGATTCACCACCAGCACTTCTATTTCCTCAAGCCATGACCAAACAAAGGAAAGTCAATCAGAACTCTGAAATTTTTGAAATTTTCAAGCAGGTAAGAATCAATATACCTTTGCTGGATGCTATTAAACAGGTTCCTTCCTATGCTAAATTTTTAAAAGATCTATGCACTGTGAAGAGGAAACTGAATGTGAAAAAGAAAGCCTTTTAGCTAAACAAGTAAGTGCTATTCTTCAGAACAATAATGCTTTGAAATATAGAGACCCTGGATGTCGTACAATTTCTTGCTTTATTGGAGAGCATAAAATTGAAAGAGTCTTACTTGATCTTGGAGCTACTGTGAATTTACTTCCATATTCAGTTTTTCAAAGTCTCAATCTAGGTGAGTTAAAACCAACTTCTATAACTCTTTTACTTGCCGATAGATCTATAAAAGTGCCTAGAGGAATAATTAAAGATGTGTTAGTATGTGCCGAGAGGAATAATTGAAGATGTGCTAGTACAAGTCGATAAATTCATTTATCCTGTGGATTTTATTGTCTTGGACACAGAACCTGTTGAAGCATGTAATTCATTTCCTGTTATTTTAGGACGTCCGTTTCTTGCAACCTCTTACGCATTGATTAATTGTAGGAATGGACTGATGAAGCTATCATTTGGAAACATGACATTGGAGATGAATATTTTCAACATTTGCAAGCAACCTGGAGATGATAATGATTTACAAGAAGTAGATCATATTGATGAATTAGGAGATGATAATGATTTGCAAGAAGTAGATCATATTGACGAATTAGTTTATGATCAACTTGAATATACTTTAAGTAAAAATGAATTAGATGAATCTGAAGATTTGTAAATGATTTATTCCGAGGAAGAAATCACGGATGAAAAACGTATCGAAAATGTTGATGCAAATCTTTTGTCAAAAGTGACAACAAATTCGACATCTGACATCACACCAATCGATGATTACTTTCCTAACGAATCATTACTTTCTCTTAGTCCAATGCCTTGGTATGATAAAAATATCAATTTTCTTACTTTAGGAGATTTGCCAGCTGATTGGAGTACTCAAGACAAAGAAAAGTTTTTGAACGAAGTATAGAATTTTTATTGTGATGACCCTAACTTATTCAAATATTATCCTGATCAAATATTTCAAAGATTCATTCTCGACAATGAGGTAAGTAGTGTCATTAAACTTTGTCATTCTAAAGCATGTGGAAGTTATTTCTCGTCAAAAAAGACAGCTTCAAAAATCTTTCAAAATGGATTTTATTGGCCCACTATGTTCAAGGACACACATGCATTCTACAAAACTTGTGAAAATTGTCAAAAAATTGATACTGGTCAAAAAGTTTTATTTTATAATTCTCAACTCTATGCATTCCCTAAAGAGCTAAGATTAAGATGGAGCAATCCTTATGGGGCCTGTGATATTGAGAATTCAATGAATAACAATGATTTTAAGGAAAATGGATATCGTTTGAAAGCTTACTTTGATAATTTTCCTAGTGAAAATGAATCAACTGGTTTAAATGATTTTGTAGATAAAGGTTGATTATTTTATTTTTCTTACATTGTTTTTGTGTTTCTTTTTGAGTGATTTTTGCTAATTTCTCTCACCCCGGTCAAATGGCGGACAACGGTACTCCGTGACTTAAGTCGGTTCTTTCAGTTTCCCACAATAACTGATATCTGTGTATATATTTGTGCAATTCTTTGAATCTCTCTTCCAATTCTCATTTGAAAATGGACACTAATCTTGAAAAATTGAAAAAGTATTTTCCCGCTCTGCCTCAGAATGCGATTACAAAAAAATTATTTTCCCGCTCTGCCTCAGAATGCGATTACAAAAATTTATCGTGCTAGATGTGCAAGATTGAGATTGTTAATGAATCATAGAATTCCTAAAGATATTCGCTGGTTGATTGAAGCAAAGGTCTGATTATCAGGTGAGTCATCTAACTCCTTCATTTCACACATGCCTGGAACAGGTAAAAGCACTTTTGCAAAGAAACATCGTGCAAAACCACTGGAAGTCTGTCATCGATGTGCTAGATGGACTTGTAATACACAATGTCGTTCTTTAGGAATGGTATCTATAAATCGTGAAGATAAAATACAATTCATTGAGGATGGCCTGAGTAAGGAGTCTTTAGATAATCTTCTATGGACTCTTGAGACGCATCCTAGTGGAGATGTGCATCGTGCAATTCATGATTTATGGCCACTATTTCATAAAGAACATGATCGACTTAGTCTTGGGAATCTGACTAAAAAAGACCCTGTTTGCCAGTTTTTAAGAAAACTGGATGGGAAGCCTATCCCCGACACATAGAGGGCGTTTAAGCCGTTCTTGGACGTAAAACCAAGGAAAGATGTGAGCCACAATCACAACTACCTGTACATACACATGTTTTTTCAAAAGTAAATAAATAAAGAGAGAGAGAGAGAGTGTGAAACTCTAGCTGGCCTACATATAGGTGGTATGATTGCCTTTCTAATTTCTCATCTATAAAACCCTCTCTTCCTTCCATTCATTTCTACTCAACCCATACATTCAAAAACTACAGAAGTGTGTAGAAATGG
>NW_011500894.1:0-4956 GCF_000495115.2 Populus euphratica
ATGATTACTTTCCTAACGAATCCTTACTTTTTCTTAGTCCAATGCCTTGGTATGATAAAAATATCAATTTTCTTGCTTTAGGAGATTTGCCAGCTAAATGGAGTACCTAAGACAGAAAAGTTTTTGAACGAAGTGAAGAACTTTTATTGTGATGACCCTAACTTATTCAAATATTGTCCTGATCAAATATTTTAAAGATTCATTCCCGACAATGAGGTAAGTAGTATCATTAAACTTTGTCATTCTGAAGCATGTGGAAGTTATTTCTCGTCAAAAAAGACAACTATAAAAATCTTTCAAAATGGATTTTTTTGGCCCACCATGTTCGAGGACACACATGCATTCTGCAAAACTTGTGAAAATTATCAAAAAGTTGACACTGGTAAAAAAGTTTTGTTTTATAATTCTCAACTCTATTCATTCCCTAGAGAGCTAAGATCAAGATGGAACAATCCTTATGGGGCCTGTGATATTGAGAATTCAATGAATGACAATTTTTTTAAGGAAAATGGACATCGTTTGAAAGCTTACTTTGATAATTTTCCTAGTGAAAATGAATCAACTGGTTTGAATGATCTTGTAGATAAAGGTTGATTATTTTGTTTTTCTTACATTGTTTTTGTGTTTCTTTTTGAGTGATTTTTGCTAGTTTCTCTCACCCCGGTCAAATGGCGGACAACGGTACTCCGTGACTTAAGTCGATTCTTTCAGTTTCCCACAATAATTGATATTTGTGTATATATTTGTGCAATTCTTTGAATCTCTCTTCCAATTCTCATTTGAAAATGGACACTAATCTTAAAAAATAGAAAAAGTATTTTCCCGCTCTAGCTTAGAATGCGAATACAAAAATTTACCGTGCTAGATGTGCAAGATTAAGATTGTTAATGAATCATGGAATTCCTGAAGATATTCGCTGGTTGATTGAAGCAAAGGTCCGATTATCAGGTGAGTCCTCTAACTCCTTCATTTCACATATGCCTGGAACAGGTAAAAGCACTTTTACAAAGAAACGTCGTGCAAAACGACTGAAAGTTTGTCATCGATGTGATAGATGGACTTGTAATGCACAATGTTGTTCTTTAGGAATGGTATCTATAAACCGTGAAGATAAAATACAATTCATTAAGGATGGCCTAAGTAAGGAGTCTTTAGATAATCTGCTATTGACTCTTGAGAAGCATCCTAGTGGAGATGTGCATCATACAATTCATGATTTATGGCCACTATTTCATAAAGAACATGATCAACTTAGTTTTGGGAATCTGACTAAAAAAGACCTTGTTTGCCAGTTTTTAAGAAAACTAGATGGGAAGCCTATCCCCGACCCATAGAGGGCATTTAAGCTGTTTTTGGACGTAAAACCAAGGGAAGATGTGAGCCACAATCACAACTACCTGTATATACACATGTTTTTTCAAAAGTAAATAAATAAATAAATAAAGAGAGAGAGAGTGTGTGAGACTCTAGCTGGCCTACATATAGGTGGTATGATTACCTTTCTAATTTCTAATCTATAAAACCCTCTCTTCCTTCCTTTCATTTCTACTCAACCCATACATTCAACAAATACAGAAGTGTGTAGAAATGGGAAGTTCCTTAGGTCATCATATAAGAAATATTTGTGTTTTCAGTGGATCTAGTCCTGGAAAAGAAAAGAAGTTTTTAGAATCAGCAAATCATCTTGGTTAAGTGCTAGCTGAGAGAAAGATTCATTTAGTGTATGGGGGAGGTAGTCTTGGGTTAATAGGAGGTGTGTCAATAGTTGTATTTTTAGGAGGTAGTCAAGTTTTGAGGGTCGTCCCCGAAGCTTTAGCACAAGGGGACATCATTGGAAAAACAATTGGAGAGGAACTTCAGGTCTCCACAATATCAGCTCGAATGAATGCAATGTTTAACCATGCTGATGCCTTCATTGCTTTACCAGGTGGTCTAGGCATATTGGAAGAGATCTTTCATATTTTCTCTTGGGCGCAACTGCACATTCACCATAAACCCATAGGATTTTTAAATGTTAATGGTTATTATGATAAGTTGTTGTCTTTTCTTGATCATGCTGTGTAACAGGAATTTCTAACATCTTCTGCATGACAAATCATAATCTCTGCTGCTACTGTTGAATAATTGATTGACCAACTACAATCTTTTATTCCTATAATTGATCCTTCCATGAGTCGCATAAATTGGTCAACTAAGGAAAGCCGTAAAAAGCTTAAATTGAATTTGAGCCTTCCTTTGTGAATCTTTGTGTCTTTTGGTTTTATGATTGTATTTTGTTGTTACTTATATCTGTTTCAGTGTGTTTCAGATTTGTCAATGGTCGTTATTTCAAGTGATATCTTCTATACTCTATCTTTCTACCCTTAAACATTGAGGACAATGTCTCATTTTAGTTGGGGGGGTAGTAGCTTAAAAAAAAACTGTGTTTTGTATTTCATAAAGCATGTGCAAAATTGTTGTTACTATGATGGTAGTGTAAGGAGAACTTTTATGACTCTTGAGATGCATCTTAGTAACCATTCTTAACAAGGTCTATTATAATACTTCATGAAATATTCAGATTTACAAACTCTTGCATTGTTATCACTTAATTCTGCTCATATACTTATTTAACATGTATTCTTAAACCTTAATTTACACACACACACTTTAGCATATGATTGTGGGTTGCATATTGGATTATTATATTATTTATGTTCTTTTGTTAAAGGTAACAACTAAGGGAAAGGGATTGTATATAATTAAAAGAAAAAAGAAAAAAAAAAGGAAAAAAAATGATAATAATAAAAATGTAGATAAGTTTGGTTTCGTAGCCTCCCTAATCTAAGCAATTAAGCCCGAAGGAGTGTTCTAACATCTAATACCCTAAAGTCAACTGACTTGGGAGCTATTGGCCCAACGCTTGTTACATGGGTTAAGGAGAAAAGCATAAGGGAATCAAACATTGCACTATCTACATATCAGTATCTGCGACCCGAGTTACTAAGCTCGTAGGGGTGTCTTAACACCTAATACCCTAAGACCAACTAGTCTGGGAGTCATTAGCTGAAAGCTCATTACATGGGTTAAAGATGCATGGTGTTTTTAAATTATATGTATATATATATATTTTTTTTTTTAAAAAAAAGAAGAAGACAAAAATAATAATCCCAACCCAAGGAAGTTAACCTTAAACATTAGAACAAAAATTTTGTTTTCTTCCGAGAAAAGCCCCATAATTATGTGTTGATACATTGAGCACAAAAGAAAGGTTTATGAATATCTTGTTAAGAGGTATTAAGCAGGTATATAAATTTAACGAGAGTTTGTTTATCTGGATAGATTAATGGAAGTTAAATGATGAATACCTTGCTTTGTGGAATTTGCAAACTGTTTTTCTATTTTAACGCTTTGATTACTAGGGACTAGTAATAAGCTGGTCGGGTGTGATTAGACTTAAAAGTGCATTTTTATCAAGGTTTTATATCATCATTTTGCACTTGAAGTATCAATAACTCCTTAACTAAAGCATGTTTTATAATAATATATCTAATAATATAAGATACCTTTAATTTGTAGTAAATGTTCATTTTAAATGCAGGCCTATCATATAAATAAAAGGATTGATTAATTAATTTAAGAACTAAAATTGAAAGGATAAAGAGACAGCCAAACCTAGAAAAGAGATGTCGGTGCAATCCAAACCGGAACACTATTCGGTAATTGGGTCATATCTGGAGCTATAGATCTCAGATTTAGGTCTACTTTATATGGATGGAAAGGTAAGACATAGGCCTACAACTTTCATAGCCCAAGATCTAAAAAGGCCATTTTCAAGTCCAAATTGTAGCAACAACAAAGAAACCCGAATCTGTCCTTCAGCCCGAGCACTGTTTAGTATTTTGGCCATATCTGGAGTTCTAGAACTCGAAATGAGCTGAAGTTTCTAACAAGAAAGCTGAGACAATTGCCTACAACTTTCATGTTTTCGAGTGGCTCCAATTTTGATGTTATCAATGACGTTTTGGGCAGACAAGAGAAGATAAGGATTGTCACCAAGTCAAGAGTTGGCCACCCACTCACCAATTAGTCATCAAATCAATAGCTCCTAATTTTGGTCTATAAAAGGAGGCATTTGCCATGCATTTAGGCATCTTGGTTTCCAGATCAAGATCATGCTCTTCCTTTCTCTCTTTGTATTTTTTATGCTTTGCTTTCATTAATATCAAGTTTATGCCTAATTCTTTCTTTGTATTTTTTGTAATGTTTATGCTTGGCTTTCATTAATATCAAGTTTATACCTTTCATTTCCTTTCCTTTACTTAGTTAACTTTTATCTTATTTATGTTCTTATTTTGTTTATTTATTTTTCTTTCTTTCATTATGTCTACGTCAGTTTATTATGTCAAGGTGAAAAGGTTACACTAATGGTGTAAGAATAAGTATAGTGTAAACTCAATATGGACTTTAATGTTTGATACTAACATGTTTTGCATTTGTTATCTTGTTCACTCTTTAATACTTTGCTTGTTAAATGACTAATCTTGATTTATGTTGTATAACACTTGGTACAACAAATGCTTGGCACTTTTATAGCCCATACTGTATGGTATAATCGACACCTGAGCTATGAAAGGAACTTGATTTGTTGTTAACATAAGTTATAATCATGAATGCTTGACGAGATTTACAAGCATTAACATTAATTGAATAAGATGACTAATGTAATCATGTTAACAATCTATAATCTGATTGGAACCTCCTTTGTGTGTGGTTTCCAATTGACTAATAAGAGTTAATACTATACTTGTTTGACATACCATTAGTGGAACCTCTAACCTTGACATTTATTATTATCATTGTTTAATCCTTACATTAATATTCCATCTCCAAGTTCTCATCATCTTCTTCTTCTTCTCTTTCTTTATTACTACTACTACTACTACTACTACTACTACTACTACTATTATTATTATT
>NW_011500894.1:5051-35859 GCF_000495115.2 Populus euphratica
ATTTATAATTTGTACAATTAATCTCCCTGTGGTTCGATCCCGGTCCTGCCGGGTTATTTATCACTTTGACACTCCTGCACTTGGGAGAAGACATCAGTCTTTTGGTCGTGTGAATGATGTTTGCGTTCCACAACCTCATTTTGTTAAGGCGTATAAACATAAGAATGTTGGGAAATGACACCATTATCATGAAAGAAAGATCGAAGTGATTTATCTTTACATGTATTTAGAAAAGCAGGATTCCTTAAATGGGTAGGATTCCAGGCTTTCCTTCCTTCCTATTAGGAATCAATTACTACATTGTAAGTTATCTTTACAATAAAAAAGTAAATATATACAAATGTTGTGGAATTACTAACACACTAGTCTCCATTCAAGGATAACTTAGCTCCCTATGCACAACATATCATAAATATAGATTTTATAAGTATTCAAGGTCGTATTTTAGATTATTCTAGTAGTTGTTGTTGACTTAATTGTTTAAAATCAACATTCACATAATAAATTCATGCATTGGAGTCGAAGTATTTACCTACCAAAGTGTCTTTTATCATTATTCATATAGTCATGTTTTACACTTTTATGTTTATCACGTGTTACACGTGTATGCTCGATGGAAAGTTTTTATTGTTATATCTTTATCAAAAAACATCATATCAAAAAAAAATTATAAGTATAAATTTTTTATAACACAAGTGTAAACCTTGGTTGAAAATTAGGCAATCTAAATACTTAGAGAATATATTTATTAGAGAAGTATCAAATAAGCATTAAAACAAACAAAGTACAAAAAAATACAGAAAAGTGAATAAAATATCAGTGGGAGTGAGTTACGTTGAAATAAAATTATCAATATATAACTAAATGAAATTTGTATTCACTTGGGTATAAATTTTATATAGACAAATACCAGAATCCAAGAATTTTATCTCGGGAACAAGACATTTACTATTTGGGATATAAAGGGAATTTGGTAAAAAGTTGATATATGTGTGTGTGTGTGTGTGTGTGTGTGTGTGTGTGTAAAGTCTGCATGTGTGTGTGCATGGGTAAGAACAAAAAAAAAGAGAGAAAAAAAGAGAGGAAAAACTACCATTTACATGTGAAAGAGAAAAAATCGTAAAGGAAATATAAAATCTTAAGAGGAGATCTTGAAGGAGCATTAACCAAGCTTAGTGAGCATTAATTGAAAAGAAAAAAAATCTAGTGAAGATAAATAAAAAAAGAGAAGGAAAGTTCGACCAAGATTAAAGAAGAAAAGGAGTTGGAAGCTTGAATTAGGTAGTGTTTAGAGTTTAATTACTCATTTGGTAAGGCATTCTAAAGACTTTTGATCTGACTTTTAATGGCTTAAAATTCTTAATTGATTGAATTTTTAAAATTTAGGAAGTTAGGGTTCTTTAATGAATTTGGAAGGAAACAAAAATTTATTGTAAATTGCTGAGAAATATTATAAAAATTAGAGTAAAGTGATTAAATTATTGTAGCTGAAGTAAAAAAAAACTAAAATTGATAATTAAATGGAGCTAGTGGTCGGCCAATAATGAGAGCTTTTCAAGCTTATTTTATGGTACTCTGTTAATGCTTTATACTTCATGATGTGGATTGATGAATAACGTAGGTAGTAGAACTATATTTTTTCTTTAATATCTCTTTACAACTTCTTAAATCTCATGAAGATGCCTGATGAGGAATATAGTAGATTGTTGGTCCTTATTAAATTTTGTATGTAATGAAGTTATGAGACGTTAAATTGGTGGTTATAATTCATGAAATTCAATGGGACTATTACAAAAGGTGAGATATCTAAGACAATAATAGATCAAACAGTAAGAGTTGAGGTCTATGACAGTAACAGATCAAAATAGATCAAATAGTAACAGTTTAGGTCTAATACAATAACTAATCAAACAGCAATGGTTAGATTTAAGACAATAATAGTTTAGGTTAAAGATAGTAATAGATCAAATAGCAACAGTTTAGGTCTAAGACAGTAACAATTGAGGTTTAAGACAGTAACAAATTAAACAATAATGGTTGAGGTCTAAGATAGTAACATATCAAACAGTATTAGTTCATATCTAAGACAGTAACAATTCAGGTCTAAGATAATAACAAATCAAGCAGTAATAGTTCAAGTCTAAGATAGTAAAGATCAAACAATAACAGTTGAGGTTTAAAATAGTAACAGATCAGGTTTAAGATAGTAACAAATCAAACAATAATGATTGAGGTTTAAACTTCTTTGTGATTCAGTAGGAGTGACTAGGATTGGATCTTCTGTTAAGAGTATTCCAACCGTACCTTAATAAGTTTGTTGTCATATTCATCAATGACATATTGGTTTACTCCAAATCCTATAAGGAGCATGAACAACACTTGAGATAGACAATACAGACTCTGAGGAGTTGCCAGTTGTATGCTAAGTTGGATAAATATGACTTCTAATTAAAGGAAGTTACCTTTTTAGGGCATGTAGCGTCTTTAGAAAGCATTTTTATGGACCCTCATAAGGTGGAAGTAGTTCTGAGATGGGAAAGGCCTACTATGGTAATTGAAATTCATAGCTTTCTTGGATTGGCAGGGTATCATAAAAGGTTTATCAAAGGGTTTTCAACAATAGCAACTTTATTGACACGACTTACCAGGAAGAACATAAGATCGCAATGGTCAAAGACGCATGACACGACTAAAAGATTGATGTCTTCACCCAAGTGCAGGAGTGTCGAAATAATAAATAACCCGGTAAGACCGGGGTCGAACCATAGGGAGTTTAATTGTACAAATTATAAATAACAATAATACAATAATAACAATAACAACAACAACAACAACAATAATAGTAATAATAATAACAACAACAACAACAACAATAATAACAATAATAATAATAATAATAATAATAATAATAATAATAATAATAGTACTAATAATAGTAGTAGTAGTAATACTACTACTACTACTACTAATAATAATAATAATAAAGAAAAAGAAGAAGATGAGAACTTTGAGATGAAATATTAACATAAAGATTTAACAATGATAATAATAAATGTCAAGGTTAGAGGATCCACTAATGGTATGTCAAACAAGTATAGTATAAACTCTTATTAATCAATTGGAAACTACACACAAAGGAGGTTCCAATCAGATTATAGATTGTTAACATGATTATATTAGTCATCTTATTCAATTAATGCTAATACTTGTAAATCTCGTCAAGCATTGATGATTATAACTTATGTTAACAACAAATCAAGTTCCTTTTATAGCTTTGATGTCGGTTATACCATACAGTATGGGCTATGAAAGTGCCAAGCATTTGTTGTACCAAGTGTTATACAACATAAATCAAGATTAGTCATTTAACAAGCAAAGTATTAAAAAGTAAACAAGATAACAAAAACAAAACAAGTTAGTATCAAACATTAAAGTTCATATTGAGTTTACACTATACTTATTCTTACACCATTAGTGTAACCTTTTCACCTTGACATAATAAACTTAGCTAGACATAATGAAAGAAAGCAAAAACTTAGCTAGACATAATAAAACGAAGAAAAATAAATAAACAAAATAAGAACATAAATAAGATCAGAGTTAACTAAGTAAAGGAAAGGAAATGAAAGGCATAAGCTTGATATTAATGAAACCAAAGCATAAACATTACAAAAAATATAAAGAAAGAAAGCAAGAGCATGATCTTGATTTGGAGACCAAGATGCCTAAATACATGGAAAATGCCTCCTTTTATAGGCCAAAATTAGAAACTATTGATTTGATGACTAATTGATGAGTGGGTGACTAACTCTTGATTTGGTGACAATCCTTATCTTCTCTTGTCTGCCCAAACCATCATTGATAACGTCAAAATTGAAGCTACTTGAAAACATGAAAGTTGTAGGCAATTATCTCAGCTTTCTTGTGTAAAAACGTCAGCTCATTTGGACTTCTAAAACTCCAGATATAGGCCAAATACTAAACAGTGCTCGGGCTGGAAGACAGATTCAGACTTCTTTATTGTTGCTACAATTTGGACTTGAAAATGACCTTTCTAGATTTTGGGCTCCATATAAAAGTTGTAGGCCTATGTCTTACCTTTCCATCCATATAAATTGGACCTAAATTTGAGATCTACAACTCTAGATATGACCCAATTACGGAACAGTGTTTTGGTGTGTACTGCACCGACATCTCTTTTCTAAGTTTGGTCATCTCTTTGCCCTTGCAATTTAAGTTCTTCAAGTCATCAATCAATCCTTTCATTTATGTGATAGTCTTGCATTTAAAATAGACATTTACCACAAATTATAGGTATCTTATATTATTAGATACAAAATGAACATTTACCACAAATTAAAGGTATCTTATATTATTAGATATATTATTATAAAACATGTTTTAGTTAAGGAGTTATTGATACTTCAAGTGCAAAATGATGATGTAAAACCATGATAAAAATGTACTTTTAAGTACTAATCACACTCCCCAACCAGCTTATTACTAGTCTCTAGTAATCAAAGCGCTAAAATAGAAAAATAATTTCTAACTTCCACAAAGCAAGGTATTCATCATTCAACTTCCATTAATCTATCCAAATAAACAAACTCTAATTAAATTTATATATCTGCTCAATACCTCTTAATAAGATATTAATAAACCTTTTTTTTGTGCTCAATATATCAAGACATAATTATGGGGCTTTTCTTAGAAAAAATTTTTTTTTTTGTTCTAATGTTTAAGGTTAACTTCCTTAGGTTGAGATTATTATATTTTTTTAATTTTTTTTAAATATATATATACATATAACTTAATACACCATGCATATTTAACCCATGTAACGAGCTTTCGGCTAATGACTCCCAGACAAGTTGGTCTTAGGGCATTAGGTGTTGAGACACCCCTACGAGTTTAATAATTCAGGTCGCAGATATTGATACATAGATAGTGCAATGTTTGATTCCCTTAAGCTTTTCTCCTCAACCCATGTAACAAGCGTTGGGCCAATAGCTCCCAAGTCAGTTGACTTTAGGGTATTAGGTGTTAAAACACCCCTTCGGGCTTAATTGCTTAGGTTAGGAGGCTACGAAACCAAACTTATCTATATTTTTATTATCATCATTTTTTTTCTTTTTTTTTTCTTTTTTTTCTTTTTTTTTTAATTATATACCTCCCTTAGTTGTTACCTTTAACAAAAGAACATAAATAATGTAATAATCCAATATGCAACCCACAATCATATGTTAAAGTGTGTGTGTGTAAATTAAGGTTTAAAAATACATGTTAAATAAGTATATGAGCAGAATTAAGTGATAACAATGCGAGAGTTTGTAAACCTGAATATTTCAAGAAGTATTATGATAAACTTTATTAAGAATGGTTATTAAGATGCGTCTCAAGAGTCACTTTAACAAAAGAGCTCATTTACTCCGCCATCCTAGTAACAACAATTTTGCATATGATTTATGAAATGAAAAACATTTTTTTTTATCAACTACTATCCTCTCTTCCCAACCAAAACGAGACATTATCCTCAATGTTCTAAGGTGGAAAGATAGAGTATAGAAGATATCACCTGAAATAATGAATATTGACAAACCTGAAACACACTAAAACAAATATAAGAAACAACAAAACATAATAATAAAACCAAAAGACACAAAGATTCACAAATGAAGGCTCAAATATAATTTAAACTTTTTATGGCTTTCCTTAGATGACCAATTTATGCGACTCATGGAGGGATCAATCACAGGAATGAAAGATTGTAGTTGGTCAATCAATTGTTCAGCAGTAGCAGCAGATATTATGATTTTTCATGCAGAAGATGTTAGAAATTCCTGTTCCACAACATGATCAAGAAAAGACAACAACTTATCATAATAACCATTAACATTTAACAAACCTATGGGTTTATGGTGAATGTGCAGTTGGGCCCAAGAGGAAATATGAAAGATCTCTTCCAATGTGCCTAGACCACCTGGTAAAGCAATGAAGGCATCATCATGGTTAAACATTGCATTCATTCGAGCCGACATTGTGGAGACCTGAAGTTCCTCTCCAATTGTTTTTCCAATGATGTCCCCTTGTGCTAAAGCTTCAGGGACGACCCCCAAAACTTGACTACCTCCTAAAAATACAGCTATTAACACACCTCCCATTAACCCTAGACTGTCTCCCTCGTACACTAAATGAATCTTTCTCTCAGCTAGCACTTGACCAAGATGATTTGTTGATTCTAAAAACTCCTTTTCTTTCACAGGACTAGATCCACCGAAAACACAAATATTTCTTATATGATGACCTGAGGAACTTGCCATTTCTACACACTTCTGTATTTGTTGAATGTATGGGTTGAGTAGAAATGAAAGGAAGGAAGAGATGATTTTATATATGAGAAATTAAAAGGGCAATCATACCACCTATGTGTAGGCTAGCTGGAGTCTCACACACATTCTCTCTCTCTCTTTATTTATTTTTTATTTTTGAAAAAGTATGTGTATGTACAGGTAGTTGTGATTGTGGCTCACATCTTCCCTTGGTTTTACGTCCAAGAACAGCTTCAACGCTCTCTATGGGTCGGGGATAGGCTTCCCATCCAGTTTTTTTAAAAACTAGCAAACATGGTCTTTTTTAGTCAGATTCCCAAGACTAAGTCGATTATATTCTTTATGAAAATGGAGCTATAAATCATGAATTGCACGATGCACATCTCCACTAGGATGCGTCTCAAAAGTTAATATAAGATTATCTAAAGACTCCTTACTTAGGCTATCCTTAATGAATTGTATTTTATCTTCACGGTTTATAGATATCATTCCTAAAGAACGACATTGTGCATTACAAGTCCATCTAGCACATTGATGACAAACTTTCAGTCGTTTTGCACGACGTTTCTTTGCAAAAGTGTTTTTACCTGTTCCAGGCATGTGTGAAATGAAGGAATTAGAGGACTCACCTGATAATTGGACCTTTGCTTCAATCAACCAGCGAATATCTTTAGGAATTCCATAATTCATTAACAACCTCAATCTTGCACATCTAGCATGGTAAATTTTGGTAATCGCATTATAAGGTAGAGCGGGAAAATACTTTTTCAATTTTTCAAGATTAGTGTCCATTATCAAATGAGAATTGGAAGAGAGATTCAAAGAATTGCACAAATATATACACAGATATCAGTTATTGTGGGAAACTGAAAGAATTGACTTAAGTCATAGAGTACCGTTGTCCGCCATTTGACCGACTTAAGTCACGGAGTACCGTTGTCCGCCATTTGACCGGGGTGAGAGAAACTAGCAAAAATCACTAAAAAAAACACAAAAACAATGTAAGAAAAATAAAATAATCAACCTTTATCTACAAGATCATTCAAACCAGTTGATTCATTTTCACTAGGAAAATTATCAAAGTAAGCTTTCAAATGATGTCCATTTTCCTTAAAAACATTGTCATTCATTGAATTCTCATTATCACAGGCCCCATAAGGATTGCTCCATCTTGATTTTAGCTCTCTAGGGAATGCATAAAGTTGAGAATTATAAAACAAAACTTTTTGACCAGTATCAACTTTTTGACAATTTTTACAAGTTTTGTAGAAGTATCAATCTTTTGACAATTTTCACAAGTTTTGCAGAATGCATGCGTGTCCTTGAATATGGTGGGCCAATAAAATCCATTTTGAAAGATTTTTACAGCTATCTTTTTTGATGAAAAATAACTTCCATATGCTTCAGAATGACAAAGTTTAATGACACTACTTACCTCATTTTCGGGAATGAATCTTTGAAATATTTGATCAGGACAATATTTTAATAAGTTAGGGTCACCACAATAAAAGTTCTTCACTTCGTTCAAAAACTTTTCTTTGTCTTGGGTACTCCAATCAGCTGGCAAATCTCCTAAAGCAAGAAAATTGATATTTTTATCATACCAAGGCATTGGACTAAGAGAAAGTAAGGATTCGTTAGGAAAGTAATCATCGATTGGTGTGATGTCAGATATTGAATTTATTGTCACTTTTGACAAAAGATCCGCATCAACATTTTTGATGCGTTTTTCATCTGTGATTTCTTCCTCAGAATAAATCATTTGCAAATCTTCAGATTCATCCAACTCATTTTTACTTAAAATAGATTCAAGTTGATCATAAACTAATTCGTCAATATGATCTACTTCTTATAAATCATTATCATCTCCAGGTTGCTTGCAAATGTTGAAAATATTCATATCCAATGTCATGTTTCCAAATGATAGCTTTATCAGTCTATTCCTACAATTAATCAATGTGTTAGAGGTTGCAAGAAACGGACGTCCTAAAATAACAGGAAATGAATTACATGCTTCAACAAGTTCTGTGTCTAAGATAACAAAATCCACAGGATAAATGAATTTATCGACTTGTACTAACACATCTTCGACTATTCCTCTAGGCACTTTTACAGATCTATGAGCAAGTAAAAGAGTTATAGAATTTGGTTTTAACTCACCTAGATTGGGACTCTGAAAAACTGAATATGGAAGTAAATTCACACTAGCTCGAAGATCAAGTAAGGCTTTTTCAATTTTATGTTCTCCAATAAAGCAAGAAATTGTAGGACAACCAGGGTCTTTATATTTCAAAGCATTATTGTTCTGAAGAATGACACTTACTTGTTCGGCTAAAAGAGCTTTCTTTTTCACATTCAGTTTCCTCTTCACAGTGCATAGATCTTTCAAAAATTTAGCATAGGAAGGAACCTGTTTAATAACATCTAACAAAGATATATTGATCCTTACCTGTTTGAAAGTTTCAAAAATTTCAGAGTTGTGATTGACTTTCCTTTGTTTGGTCATGACTTGAGGAAATGGAAGTACTGGCGGGGAATCAGTCGTTTCTTTGCAATTTTCCCCTTCCTTACCTTCAGAAGGTTCAAGAGTGGGTTTTTCAATAACATTACCACTGCGAAGAGTAGTGACTGATTTGACTCGATCCATGTGTTGGCTTCCGGAACTACTTGCATTTGCATTGTATTGCCCCTTGGGATTTTGTTGTGGTTGAGATGGAAACTTACCTTTCTCTTGGAAACTGAGAGCAGATGTTAATTTTGCAAGAGTATCTTTAAAATCTGTCATGTTTTGAGCAAGTTGTGTATTGATTGTCTCTTGCTTTTCAATGAATGCATGCAATGTTTGCTCAAGATTTCTTCTAGGAGGTGGAGCATAAGGAGGTGCATATCCATAAGAATTTTGAAAATTATGGTGTGCTTGAAACGGTGGTTGTAATGTTTGTGCATTGTTGTTATCACTCTTCCAACTGAAATTTGGGTGATTTCTCCAACCAGGATTGTATGTTTGGGAGTATGGGTTATGGTTGGCCCTTTGGAAACTGTTTAAAGCATGGGCTTGTTCATGGAGACATTCCTTAAAAGAAGGCAAAGTTGGACAATTATTGATTAAGTGTTCATTTGTTTCACATATTTGACACACAATGTTTTCAACAGATTTTAATTGACCACTCTTTTTCAATTCTAGTGCCTCGACTTTTCTAGCTAAAGATGCAAATTTGGCTTGAAGGTCATGATCTTCCCTAAGGTTGTACATACCTCCACTAGATGTATGAGGTTGAGTTTTACTCGGTGCCTCATAAGTACCCACGATGTCCCAATTTTGAGCATTTTCAACTAACAAGTCTAAGTACTCCATTGCTTCATCAGGGTCTTTATCTTCAAAAGTTTTATTGCACATCAATTTAACCATTTGTCTATCTCTAGGTGTTAACCCTTCATAAAAAGGTGAAACCAATCTCCATGTTTCAAAACCATGATGAGGGCAAGTACTAAGCAAGTCTCGATACCTATCCCAACATTGGTAAAATATTTCTCCTAGTTTTTGAGTGAAAATAGTGATTTGTCTTTTGAAAGAGTTTGTTTGGTGATTTGTCTCTTGAAAGAGTTTGTTCTATGAGATGGGAAAAACTTCTTTAAAAATTGTTGTTGCATTTCATCCCAAGCACGAATGGATCCTGGTCTTAAATTTTGTAGCCATGTTTTAGCTTTATCTTTTAATGAAAAAGGAAAAAGCTTTAATCTGATGGTGTTCATGCTACAATTTAAATTATTATATGTGTTACAAACCTCCTCAAATTCCCTTCAATGCAAGTATGGATTTTCCAATTCTAAGCCATGAAAAGAAGGTAAAAGTTAAATAATGCCTGGTTTAAAATTAAAATGAGATGCATCGGGAGGAAAAACTATGCATGATGGTGCACTTGTTCTTGTGGGATTCATGTGGTCTCTAAGTGTTTTAGCACGGTTATTCTCATTATGAAGTAATTGATTATCTTCTTCGGCCATATTTTTTAAAAATGATGAGGATACCCTACAAAGTCTACCACTTGATGTACGTGACCACACTCTCATACACGTGTAGAAATAGAATAAAAGGAAGAAGAAAATGAAAGAAGGAGAAACAAAACAAAAGAAACAAAGTTATATACAAGAAAAGTGAAAAGAGAAAATAAAATAAATATTATAATTTATACAAAACTTACCTCCCCAGCAACGGCGCCAAAAACTTGAAACGACAAAAAGATTGATGTCTTCTCCCAAGTACAAGAGTGTCAAAGTAATAAATAACCCAGTAAGACCGGAGTCGAACCACAGAGAGGTTAATTATACAAATTATAAATAACAATAATAACAACAACAATAATAATAGTATTAACAATAACAATAACAACAACAACAACAACAACAACAACAATAATAATAATAGTAGTAGTAGTAGTAGTAGTAGTAGTAGTAGTAGTAGTAGTAGTAGTAGTAATAGTAATAATAATAATAATAATAATAATAATAATAAAGAAAAAGAAGAAGAAAAAGAAGAAGATGAGAACTTTGAGATGAAATATTAACATAAATATTTAACAATGATAATAATAAATGTCAGGGTTAGAGGATCCACTAATGGTATGTCAAACAAGTATAGTATAAACTCTTATTAATCAACTGGAAACTACACACAAAGGAGGTTCCAATCAGATTATAGATTGTTAACATGATTACATTAGTCATCTTATTCAATTAATGCTAATACTTGTAAATCTCGTCAAGCTTTGGTGATTATAACTTATGTTAACAACAAATCAAGTTCCTTTCATAGCTTTGATGTCGGTTATACCATACAGTATGGGCTATGAAAGTGTCAAGCATTTGTTGTACCAAGTGCAAGCATTTCTTGTACCAAGTGTTATACAACATAAATCAAGATTAGTCATTTAACAAGCAAAGTATTAAAAAGTAAACAAGATAACAAAAACAAAACAAGTTAGTATCAAACATTAAAGTTCATATTGAGTTTACACTATACTTATTCTTACACCATTAGTGTAACCTTTTCACCTTGACATAATAAAATTAGCTAGACATAATGAAAGAAAGAAAAATAAAAACTTAGCTAGACATAATAAAACGAAGAAAAATAAATAAACAAAATAAGAACATAAATAAGATAAGAGTTAACTAAGTAAAGGAAAGGAAATGAAAGGCATAAACTTGATATTAATGAAAGCAAAGCATAAACATTACAAAAAATACAAAGAAAGAAAGCAAGAGCATGATCTTGATCTAGAGATCAAGATGCCTAAATGCATGGCAAATGCCTCCTTTTATAGGCCAAAATTAGGAACTATTGATTTGATGACTAATTGATGAGTGGGTGACCAACTCTTGACTTGGTGACAATCCTTATTTACTCTTGTCTGCCCAAAACATCATTGATAACGTCAAAATTGAAGCCACTTGAAAACATGAAAGTTGTAGGCAATTATCTCATCTTTCTTTTGTAAAACATTCAGCTCATTTAGACTTCTATAACTCCAGATATGGGCCAAATACTGAACAGTTCTCGGGCTGGAAGACAGATTCAGACTTCTTTGTTGTTGCTATAATTTGGACTTGAAAATGGCCTTTTTAGATCTTGCGCTCCATATGAAAGTTGTAGGCCTATGTCTTACCTTTCCATCCATATAAATTGGACCTAAATTTGAGATCTACAGCTCTAGATATGACCCAATTACCGAACAGTGTTTTGGTTTGGATTACACCGACGTGTGTACTGCACCGACATCTCTTTTCTAAGTTTAGTCATCTCTTTGCCCTTGCAATTTAAGTTTTTAAAGTCATCAATCAATCCTTTCATTTATGTGATAGTCTTGTATTTAAAATGAACATTTACCACAAATTAAAGGTATCTTATATTATTAGATATATTATTATAAAACATGATTTAGTTAAGGAGTTATTGATACTTCAAGTGCAAAATAATGATATAAAACCATGATAAAAATGCACTTTTAAGTACTAATCAACGCGCAAGGAGAGTTTTCAATAATTGAAGAGAAGGTTTACTATTGCCCCCATACTAATCCTTCCATCCGGAATACAAGGTTTTTTGGTCTACAGTGATGCCTCCAAAAAAGGATTGGGTTGTGTCCTGATACAGCATGGAAGAGTAGTTACTTGTATATCAAGACAACTGAAGATTCATGAAATCAACTACCCAGTTCATGACTTAGAATTGCCAGCAATAGTTTTTGCCTTACGAGTATGGAGGCGCTACTTATACGGGTCCCGGGTTTAAATTTTCACAAATCATAATAGCTTTAAATATCTGATGTCATAAAAGGAGTTGAACATGCAACAACAGAGGTGAGTATAATTAATTAAAGACTATGATTGTATTATAGATTATCATCTAGAAAAAAAGAATGTAGTCGTGAATGCTCTCAACTGTAAAGACAATGCAATTATGGGTGAATCAACAACTTAGGATGACAAAACCGTGATTGAGCTAAAGAGATTGGAGGCAGTATTAAATATGAGTCTAGAAGATCCTTAATGGCTTAATTAAGGATGAAGTCAGGATATTAAAAGCAAATATTAGAGGCACAATAGCTTGATGATGAAGTGTCAAAAGTAAGAATCAAACTAGAATCGTAGGGTGAAACTCTAGGAGATGATAGAATAGTGATGTTTGGGTGACACATGTATGTGTTAACAACAAAGTCCTTAAACAAAAGTAACTATGAAAGGCCTATGAGTCTAAGTTCATTGTAGATCCAGGTAGTACTATGAAGTACCAGTATTTGTAATAGTACTACTGGTGGCCAAATATGAAAGAAGAAGTGGCTAACTGCGTAGCAAAATATAGTATTTGCCAAAAAGTAAAAATGGAGCACCGAAAGCGAACAGGGATGTTACAACCATTACCAATCCCTCAATGGAAGTAGGAGATGATCACAATGGACTTTATGTTAGGACTACCTAGGGGATGAGGGGAAATGATGGAATCTGGGTCATTATGGATTGATTAACTAAGTCTGCCCTTTTCTTACCAATAAAAATTACGGATATAGTTGACAAGTTGGCTAAGATTTATGTGAACAAAGTTGTGAGGCTTCATGGAGTCCCAGTATCAATTGTTTCAGACCAAGACCTAAGGTTTACCTCACGTCTTTGGCCAAGCATACAACGTGCCTTGGGAACAAATTTGAATATCAATGCTGCCTTTCATCCGCAGACTAATAGCCAATCTAAGAGAGTTATTTAGATCTTAGAGGATTTATTAAGGCCATGTGCTTTGAAATTTATTGAAAACTAGAAGGAGCGCCTATCGCTAGTAGAATTCATGTATAACAACAGTTATCAGACAACAATTGGAATGGCCCTATTTGAAGCTCTTTATGGTAGAAAGTGTAGGATACCCTTGTATTGGGAAGAAATTGGGGACAGAAAGTTGTATAGGGCAAAATTAGTGCAAATCAATACTGAAAAAGTGAGGATCTTTAAGGATCGAATAAAGGTGGCTCAAGATAGACAAAACAAGTGTGCAAATATTTGAAGAAGACCCCTCGAATTTTATCCTAGAGATAAAGTATTTTTGAAGGTAGCTCCATAGAAGCACATGCAAAGATTCAGCATGACGGTGAAGTTAGCTATGAAGATCATTGGACCATTTAAAATCCTAAAACATATTGGACCTGTAGCATATGAAATAAACTTACCCTCATAATTGGCCAAGGTTCACAATGTATTCCATGTTTCTTTGCTGCAAAAAGCCAATATATACCCTTCAAGAGTGTTACTTCAAATGTGAGTGGAGGTGAAAGAAGACTAAACACCTAGGTGAGATCAATAAAGATACTCAATTAGGGCAAGAAAGAACTTCAAAATAACAAAGTTCTCATCATTAGAGTTGTCATATTCCATTTTTGGGCCCCTCGTATGAAAAATAATAAAATACAAAAAAATTAAAAAATATAAATAGTGAAAAAATGATGTCAGTGTGCCTAAAAAATGATTGAAAATTGGTTGAGGAGGTTAAAAAATACAAAAATTAAAATTTGGTAGTATTTTATTGACTAATGAGAGTCTTGTTGACAAAGAAAACTCAATTTGAGTAAGAAAAGTCCAAAAACAGATGTTTATGAACTCAATTAAATTTTATTAAATGTTTAATTAAATTTATAGAGAGTTTGATTGTAAGAAAAATTGATTTTGGAGTCAATTTGGGCTTTAAATAGAAGAAATTAAAGTTCTGGGGTCAAATTATAATTTTTGAAAGTTAATTTTGTCAAATATTGAAGTTTGATGGCTAATTATGGACTTAATTGAAGAAATCTGAAACCAAGGACTTAAATCAAAAAGGCACGTAAGTAAGGGGGTTGAAATTAAAACCAATCAAGGGCCCAATTGAAAAAATTAGAAGTTTATTGTTCAATCGAGGGTCAAATTGTATAATATCAAGACCAAGGATCAAAGTGAAAAAGACGGTCAACTTCAAGGCTGCTGTTCGATTTTTTATAGTGATGCAATTGAATTGATTTTAAAATTAAAATTGCAATTTAGGACTTGATTGAACAAATTATAAATTGAGGACTAATGTCAAAGTCGAAATAGTTCGTCGCCTTTTAATTTAAATGAAACGACGTGTTTTGATAAAAAAGGCGTCGTGTCATGCACTGTTTTAAAAAAAAAAAAGAAGGCAAAAAATGATGCTGTTTTGAATGACACCATCATCTTCTTCCCCTAGACATGCAGAGAATAGGGGAAGAAAATTTTGTTTTTTTCCTCTGTTTCTCACCGACTTCCCTCCCCTGATGACTTCAAAAGGACGCTGACACAACTTACTTTTAAAATGTTGGACTGACGGTGAAGGGGTGGCAGTATAGTGGCCACCTCGGCCACATCCCCCTATGTTTTTCACCTATAAAAATAGAGGAGGATAGATAGCCAAAGGAGAAGAAAAAAAGAAGAGAAAAAACATACCGGACCTAAAAGGAAAAAGGGAGGGGTGAGAGAGAGACCGAGAGAGAGACACAGTAGAGGAGAGGGAAGAGAGAGAAAAGAAGAAGAAACAAAGAAAAAGCAAAAACAAAGGAGAGAGAAGGACCTCTATTAGAGCCATTGGTATTTTTCCACCGACACCTCTGCCACCGCGAGCACCATCATGAGGCTCCACAGCAACACAGCAGGTCAGTTCCCCTACCTCTCTCTTCTCCTTCTCCAGCCTTGACCCTATAGCCTTATGTTTATTTTGCATTCAAAATGTGAGCTTGTTTTGTAGCAAAATGAACATAATTAGCTGGTTACTATGCTGTGCGCAATAACCATCCAATTATAGTATAATGGGCCAGTCTTGGCTCTTTTTGCTAGACCAGTGCTAGCTCGTTTCATTTTGTTATGGGCCGGTGTTGGCCTGTTTTATTTATGTTAGGTCAGAGCCGGCCTATTTCATTTGATGTTGGGCCGGTGCTGGCCTATTTTCATGTTGGGCCGATGCTGGCCCATCATTTTTATGTTGAGCTGTGTTGGCCCATTTCAAATAAATACACCATAAAAATACAAACTCGATATTAAAATATCTAATTTTCATCAAAACTTTCAAAAATACAAAAAAAATTAAAAAAAATATTTTTGTGCATACGGCTAAGTGTCTCAAAGCTAAAAAAAATCATATTATGTTTTTTTCATACACTAAAAACAATGTTGTAAGATGCATTTTAGCTTTAATAACCATTTTATTAAAGTCAAGAGAACATTGACCAAAATTTCAAAAACAACAAAATTTTTATTTTGTTTGTCTCTTAGTATCCGAAGTATGACATTACATATAATGCGTATTCTGGATATTTAATTCTTTTTTAACAAAAGAACAGTTAGTTTTAACCGTATTAAAGATAAGAACCTCCTTATTAAGGAGGGATTGTCTTGAGCTTTAGACAAACCAACAATTAAAAATCACAACATGTCTTTAAATTTTATTAGACAAAACAATGCAACCTACTTAGGTAGGGTGTATTTGGGGTTCTAATACCTTCCCTTTACGCAACCAATCTCCGTACTCGATCTTTAAGAATAGTTAGGGTTCCTAGTGACCAGAATACTGGGTGGTGGCTCCCATTCAAATTTTCTACTGATAAGAGACATAAGACTTCCTTGTCTCTTCATATTTTTCCAGAAATATACCACATTCCATTTTACCTGGATGGTGGACGATCGCCACACATATGCGACAGAATGGCGACTCCACTAGGGACCTTGTGGACTAAGCATTGTTTTTGTCGGATCATTATGTTTTATTTGTTGGCTTGTGTGTTTTAATATGCATTTCCTTTTATTTATTGCTTACGCGCTTTAATTTATGTATATATTTGTTCATGCATTGTATAGAATTGCCTCGTGCATCACATGCTTTAATTTTTGGAAAGCACACACAACCTTTAAGTTAGGTGGGGAACTAGCGATCAGCCTTGGAAAAATTGGTCAGGGTTCAGATGTGAGAAACACCCAACTCATATATGAGTGCCTACTTGGTAATGGTGGGTATACGTGCCTTAACTATTCCTTGCAACACCCCTACACTATCTTTATGAAGATCATCACTGGGCAAATATGAGACCCTATTGAGACTATGTAGAAAACCTACCTATGTTCACATAAGGAATATAACATGTCTTTAGGGTGTATGCGCCATCTTTAGTTGCATATGGGAATGAGTGAATAGGGTCAAGAGCTTCAACAAAATCCAATATTTGTGTAGTCAATGACACTTGCACCAACCCCAATAGTTATAGAGGCATTGGCTAACGAGTCCCATAAGGCTAAATCCTCTGATAGCATTGATCAAGCTAAGATAAAGGCGCTGGAAGCCAGACTCAAAGTCATTGAAGGGGTAGACTTATATAACCCGGTATGGGCAATAGAAATGTATTTGGTCCCAAACATGGTTATACCTAAGAAGTTTGGTGTTCTTGAGTTTATCAAATATAGTGGAACACAATGTCCCATGACTAATCTCAAGTCCTACTGTAATAAAATGGTAGTAGTATATGATGAAAAACTACTGATGTATTTTTTTTCAAGTGGAGCAACTTTGAACTGGTATATGAGGTTGGACAACACAAAAATCTAGAGACGGAAAGATCTGGTGGATGCTTTTGTTAAATAGTACAAGTACAACCTGGACATCGCTCCTGAAGAACCAACTTGTCCAATTTAGAGAAAAAGGACAAAGAAAGCATAAGGAAATATGTTAACAGATGGCGAGAAGCAGCTGCTCAAGTACACCCTCCACTGCTGGACAAAGTCTCTTTATTTGCCAACACACTCAGAGCACCCTATTATGAGCATGTGATGGGTAGTTCGGCCCAACAATTCACTGATGTTGTGGTAGTGTGTAAACGTATAGAGCAATGCATTAAGAGTGGTAGAATTTCTACACCCATTGAGAAAAGAGGGTTCGAAAGAAAAGAGGTCCACCATGTTGAAGATGGCTACAGAGGTAGGAAAAACTCATCCCAAAACTTTATCCCACATTGCTAACATCAAAAAACCTAAGCCCCAAAACTTTCTAGCTAAAACCTAAAATGAAAATTATCAAAGGGTTCAAGAACAACTACCTCCATTGCCGCTAACCCTGAATAAGATGTATAAAAAGCTATTGAGCATCGAGCATATAGCGCCAAAACCTTTGACACCTGTTCAGCCACCTTATCCTAATTGGTAAAAGCTAGAGCTCACTTGTCAATACCATGCTGGTATTGTTGGGCATAGCATCCATACCTGAAACACTTTAAGATAAAGCTACTACAATTAATCAAAGTCGGGTGGATAAAAGACTCCCCCAATATGAATACAAACTTGTTGCCTTATCATGTTTAAAGTATATGATGGCTAGCTTCCCCTATTATTATCTTTTGTTCATATCACATTCTTTTTGTTGTTATTACATATAAATAACATTTTGAGCATAACGTTTGCTCATAAAACTACAACACAAAGAATCCTTTAGTGTTTTCTTTTCTACTTTTCAAAACCACACATAACCTCATACGTTTTCACAGATATTTTTAGGACCTTCAAAGTAAGTATAAAAATAAACATCATGTTGGTATTTGTCAAAAACAAGTACATTTTGGAAATTCAAGCGATTATTTGGACAGGATAAATGAAAACAAAAACAAAAACAAAACCCCATAAGGTGACTCACAAGCTAAGTTTTATTTGAATGAATAAATCATTTTGCATACGCGCATAAAAACAAGACCTACTAATCCTCAATGTATTGAGTTTAAGATAAGGAAAGACCATCTTTGATAATCCTTTCACAAGGCTGAAATCTATCCTTTGCAGTCCCATATGGAGCCTAGTAACATTTTTTTTTAAATAACCTTAACTAGGATCACACCCCACACTGGGAGAAAAATAAAAGAGGTTTTACAAAAACCTATTAATAGGTAAAAACTTCCTTATCATCCAGAAAAAGTAGTGAAAATGGATGCTGGAATTAATCATATTAATATCATCTAGATAAAGTAGTGAAGATAGGTGTTGGGATTGATCATGTTATTATCATCCAAACAAAGCAGTGAAGATAGGTGTTGGAATTGATCATGTAATTTAATTGAAAAATCTAAAGGATTAAAAAATTTGAGCTTCTCCTAAAAACAATTGAGGTACTCAACCAAACAAACATGAAAAAAAAATGAAGAGCCCAAATCCGACAATAGGGGGCAAGAAATCCATTTTAGCTAGAAAGTCAAAAGAAAAGGTCAGGGCATAAACACAAGTGATCCTTAGTCTTGAATCCCTCAAACACCTTTTTGAGCATGCAATATCCTTTTCTTCATAATCATAGCCTAAGCCAACATTACGTACCCAATCAAGCCCTTTTTTATCAAAAGCAAGAAAGTTGGATCAGTAGGTAGTGCTTTCTCATATGGGTCAAATCATTATTCATGCAACTAAAATAAATGCTTTGAATCGATTCGGTTCTTAATAACCCTCGAATTGAAAATTTTAACTTTTTGTGACCAATCAGATGTCACTTCATCTTTAACCCAAAAGCTTCAAAACGTTTTAATCACTTCAAGAACCTGTCAATAGGAATCACTTGCATTCTTTAGAATAAGTTTATTTTGAACCAATATTAAAATGATTTTTGTAGTTGGAATAATTTGGAAGTTTTAAAAATTTACATGGAAACATTTCCCTATAAATAACCTTAAATTTTCTTTCATATAACCTCATCCTCAAAGAAAACCCAATGTGAACACTTTGGGGGTATGATCAAGCTAAGGGGCAAACACCTGGTAGGGTTGGCTCTATGATTCTATTTGTAAGGAAAATATCGAGTAAAATTGACAAACCTTTTGAGATAAAGGACAAATAAATATGACAACATCAAATCCTTCCTAAAAGGTCACGCTCACAACATTTGACTTGAGTAAGCAAGGGTGGAAAAGACTATCGAAGTTTACTACTAACACTCTAACTTTTGAGAAAAAGAAAGACACCATGAAGAAATGGGGGTCTATATTTCTTAGTTAGTATACGTGCATATCAATCATTAATGTATGCTTTTCAACTTTTCATCTAATTGATAATCCATCTCTTAAGTAGTGCGTTTTCTAACCCTACCTCTTTCTTTTTTTAGTGTGCCTTTGTGCCCTCATTTCCTCTTTTGAGTGTGCTTTTGAGCCCTTACCATTTAGGTAGTGCATTTTCTAACCCTATCTTTTTCTTTTTTGAGTGCGCCTTTGTGCCCTCATTTTCTTTTTTAAGTGCACCTTTGAGCCCTCAGCACTTAGGTAATGTGTTTTCTAACCCTACCTCCCTTTTTTAGTGCTTCTTTGAACCATCATCACTTAGGTAGTCCGTTTTCTAACCCTACCTCCCTTTTAAGTGTGCCTTTGAGCCCTCACCACTTAGGTAGTGCGTTTTCTAACCCTATCTCTTTCCTTTTGAGTGCGTCTTTGAGCTCTCACCACTTAGGTAGTGCATTTTCTATCCATGCCTCCTTTCTGAGTGCGCCTCTAAGCCCTCACCACTTAGGTAGTGTGTTTTCTGACCTTGCCTCCCTTTTGAGTACGCCTTTGAGCCCTCACCATCCACTTGGGTAGGACACGACCACTCTTTCTTTTTTCATTTTTAGGTAGGTCACCCATTACAACTCGACCACATTCTCCATGTTTTTATCTGGGTAGGTCACCCATTATAACACGACCATTCCTCCACTTGGGTAGGTCACCCATTGCAACACGACCATTCTTTTCTTTTTCTATTTTGGGTAGGTCACCCATTACAACTTGACCAAATTCTCTATTTTTTTTTTTGTATCTAGGTAGGTTACCCATTACAATTCGACCATTCCTCCATTTAGGTAGGTCACCCATTACAACACGACCATTCTTTTCTTTTTTCATTCTAGGTAGGTCACCCATTACAAATCGACCACATTCTCCATTTTTTTTTTATTTGGGTAGGTCACCCATTACAATGCGACCATTTCTCCACTTGGGTAGGTCACCCATTACAACACGACCATTCTTTCTTTTTCTATTTTGGGTAGGTCACCCATTACAACTTGACCACATTCTCTATTTTATTTTATTTGGATAAGTCACCCATTATAATGCGACCATTCCTCCACTTGGGTATGTCACCTATTACAACATGACCATTCTTTCTTTTTTTCATTTTAGGTAGGTCACCCATTATAACTTGACCATATTCTCCATGTTTTTATCTAGGTACGTCACCTATTACAATACGACCATTCCTCCACTCGGGTTGGTCACCCATTACAACACGACCCTTCTTTTCTTTTTCCATTTTGGGTAGGTCACCCATTATAACATGACCCTTCTTTTCTTTTTTCATTTTGGGTAGGTCGCACATGAAAGTAGACCATTTTGAGTAGGTGTGGGCAGGTCGCCCATGAAAATAGATCGTCTTTCTTCATAAAATACATAAAATGTTGGTTCTGGTTAGAGGGGATTAGCGAAAGGAATCTCAGTCTATCCTAAACACACATAGAATTTTGGTTCTGGTTAAAGGGAATTGGCAAAAGGAATCTCAGTCTATCCTAACCACACCAGATTTTGGTTCTGGTTAAAGGGGATTGACAAAATAAATCTTAGTTTAGCCAAACCACATAGGATTTTAGTTCTAGTTAGAGGGGATTGACAAAAGGAATCTCAGTCTATCCTAACTATATATAGTTTTTTGGTTTTGATTAAAGGAGATCAATGAAAGGGATTTTAGTTTAGCCTAACCACACATAGGACTTTGTGCTTAGTTGAGGTTTCAGGTCAACCAAGCTATGAGAAAACCAGTTTTGTTTATCTTTACAATATTTACTACATAAAATCTTTGCTTTGTAAGCACTATAAAGAAGGAGGCAACTGTCATAACTCATTTTTGGGCTCTCCGCATGAAAAATAATAAAATTCAAAAAAATAAAAAAATATTATAAAAAAATATAAACAATAAAAAAGGATGTCAACGTGCCCAAAAAAATAATTAAACATTGGTTGAGGAAGTTAAAAAATACAAAGATTAAAATTTGGCAGTATTTCATTGACTGATAAGAGCCTTATTGACAAAGAAAATTCAATTTGAGTAAGAAAAGTCCAAAATTAGATGTTTATGAACTCAATTAAATTTTATTGAATGTTTAATTGAATTTATAGAGAGTTTGATTGCAAGAAAAATTGATTTTGGAGTCAATTTAGGATTTAATTAGAAGAAATTAAAGGTCTGATGTCAAATTATAATTTTTAGAAGTTATTTTGGTCAAATCAGGGGCTTAATTGCATAAATATTGAAGTTTGATTGCCAATTAGGGACTTAATTGAAGAAGTCCAAAACCAAGGACTAAAATAAAAAAGTGCGTAAGTAGAGGGGTTGGAATTAAAACATGTCAGGAGCCCAATTAAAGAAATTAGAAGTTTATTGTTCAATTGAGGGTCAAATTGCATAATATTAAGACCAAGGATCAAAGTGAAAAAGGCGACCAACTTTAGGGCCGCTGTTGGATTTTTGGCAGGGATGTAATTGAATTGATTTTTAAATTAAAATTGCAATTTAGGATTTGATTGAACAAATTATAAATTAAGGACCAATGTGAAAGTTGACATATTTTGCTGCCTTTTCATTTAAATGAAACGGCGTGTTTTGAACAAAATAGTGTCGTTTCATACATTGTTTTTTTTTTTTTAAAAAGAAGGGCCAAAATGGTGCCATTTTGATCGGCACCATCATCTTCATCCCCTAGACACACAGAGAATAGGGGAAGAAAAGTTTGTTTTTCACTGACTTCCCTCCCCATGATGACTTCAAAAAGACACCGACACAACCCACTTTCCATATGTTGAATGGATGGTGGAGGGGTGGCAGCACAGGGACTGCCCCAGCCATGTCCCCCCTGTCTTTCGCTTATAAAATCAAGGGAGGACCAACAACCAATGGAGAAGAAAAAAAGAAGAGAAAAAACAGACCGACCCGAAAGGAAAAAGGGAGGGGAGAGAGAGAGAGAGAGAGACATAATAGAGGAGATGGAAGAGAGAATAGAAGAGGGAAGAGAGAGAATAGAAGAAGAAACAGAGAAGAAAAAAAATAGAGGAGAGAGAAAGAACGTCATTGAAGCCGCCACCATTTCACCGCTGGCACCTCTACCATCGTAAACACCACCGTGAGCCTCCACAACAACCATCACAAGTCAGTTCCCATGTCTCTCTCTTCTTCCTTCTTCTCCTTCTCCGACCATGGCCCCATAGCCTTATGTTTATTTTGCATGTAGAACATGAGCTTGTTCAACCGTAAAATGAACATAATTAGCTGGTTACTGTGCACAGCACAGTAACCAGCCAATTATAGTATAATGGGCTAGCCCTGACCCATTTTGAATGTTGGGCGGTGCCGAAACATTTTGTTTTTAGCCGGTGCTAGCTCGTTTCATTTCGTTCTAGGCCAGTGCTGACCTGTTTTATTTCGTTCTAGGCCGGTGCTAGCCCATTATTTTTATGCTGGGCCGTGCTGGCCCATTCCAAATAAATACACCATAAAAATACAAACCTAGTATTAAAATATCCAGTTTTCGTCAAAACTTTTAAAAATACAAAAAATTTTTTTTTTTATGTATACAGCCAAGTGTCTCAAAGCTAAAAAATCATAGTGTTTTTTTCATACACTAAAAAAAATATTTTAGCATGCATTTTGACTTTAAAAACCAATTTATTAAAGTCAAGAGAACATCGATCAAAATTTCAAAAACAAAAAGAAATTTATTTTATTCGTCTTTTATTACCTGGGGTATGACATTACACGTAATGCATATTCTGGATATTTAATTCTTTTTTAATAATAGAACAGTTTGGTTTAACCGCATTAAAGATAAAAACCTCCTTATTGAGGAGGGCTTGTCTTGAGGCTTAGACAGGCCAACAATTAGAAACCACAACATGATTTTAACTTTTATCGGACAAAACAATACAACCTACCTTAGGTAGGGCGTATTTGGGGTGTTAATACCTTTCCTTTATGCAACCAGTCTCTGTACCCGATCTCTGAGACCAGTTAGGGTTCCTAGTGACTAGAACACTTGGTGGCAACTCCCATTCAAATTTTTTACTGATAAGAGACAAAAATTCCTTGTCTCTTTATATTTTGTCATACACCACATTCTATTTTTCCTGGATAGTGGACGATCACCGCACATATGCGACAAGAGACACTTGGCAAAGCTCACAAATCGAGGAAGAAACATTCTCGAGAATCAGAAATGATACAAAAATTTCCCAACTTGTTTATAAACTCAGGTATATCACCCAAATTTTAAGGATGAAATTTCTTATAAAGAAGGGAGAATGTAAATCTTAGTTGAAAATTAGGTAGAAAAGCAATCTAGATGCTTATAGAATAGATTTATCAGAAGTACCAAATAAGCATTAGAACAAACCAAGTACGAAAAATAAATACAGAAAAGTAAATAAAATATTAGTGGGAGTGAGTTATATGAAAATAAAATTATCAATATATAACTAAATGAAATTCGAATTCACCTGGGTAAAAAGTTAATATACACACAAATAATTGTGCATGTGTGTGTGCACGAGCAAGAATAAAAAAGAGAGAAAAAGAAAGAGGGGAAACTATCATTTACATGTCCCGAAGAAAAAAAGGTAAAGGAAATAGAAAATCTTAACAATAGATCTTAAGGGAACATTAACCATGCTGAGTGAGTATTAATTGGAAGGGAGGAAATTCTAGAAAAGGAGAAGAGAAATACGGCCAAGAAAGATTAAAGAAGAAGATGAGTTGAAAACTTGAATTAGATAGTGTTTAGAGTTTAATTACTTGCTTGATAAGACATTTTAAAGATTTTTGATTTAATTTTTAATGGCTTAAAGTCCTTAAATGATTGAATTTTTGAAATTTGAAAAGTTAAGGTTCTTGAATGAATTGAGGGGAAAATAAAAATTTATTGTAAATTATCACGGGGAATAATGTGAAAGTTAGAGTAAAGTAATTAAATTATTGTAGCTGAAATAAAAAAAAAAATTAATAATTAAATAGAGCTAGTGATCAACCAATGATGAAAGTCTTTTAATCTTGTTTTATGCTACTTTGTTAATGTTTTATACTTCATTATGTGAATTGATAAATAATGTATGTAGTAGAACTATTTTTTTTCAATATCTCTTTAAAATTTCTTAAATTTCATGGAGATATCTGATGAGAAATATAGTTGATTAGTGGTCCATATTAGATTTTGTATATAATGAATTTATGAGACGTTAATAATTCATTAGAAATGTTAAATTGGTTGTTAACATTTTAGGTCTAAGATAATAATAGATCAAACAGTAATAGTTTATATCTAAAATAATAACAATTAAGGTTTAAGACAATAACAGATCAAATAGTAATAATTGATATCTTAGAGAGTAATTCATTGAATTTTTGAAATTTAAAAAGTTAGGGTTATTGAATGAATTTGAGGGGAGGGGGGTGGGATAATTATTTTTTTTAATTGTCAGGGGATGGGGGTGAAAGTTAGAATAAAGTGATTAAATTTTTGTTATTAAAGTAAAAAAAAAAAATTGATAATTAAATGGAGCTAGTGGTCGGTCAATAATGAGAATATTTCTTTCAATCTTGTTTAATACTACTCTGTTAATGTTTTATATTCTATGATGTTAATTGATGAATAACGTAGGCTGTAGAAGAACAGATGGGAGATGGCCGTCAACGACAAATGCATTGCTCGATGATTCTCAATTCTGTAATGAAAGTGAAGGAAACATGGACAAAATCTGTGTTCAATCAGGTGTTGATGAGATGGAGATCATGACACATGATCATGATTCTGCTGTGATTAGTCTATCAGAACTAACTTCTTGATGATGAGTATTTATTAATTTCCTGAAATTAATGATGGCAGATTTCTAAGCCTTAGGCAGATTTCTTCTAATTTGGATTAGTCTAGTCTAGTTTCCTGCTCATCAGTCAAGATTCTTTGGAAGATCATGAATCTTTGGCTTCCATAAATTTTGTGATTAGGATACTGTCAATATCACCAAAAAAACAAAACTGTAATGAAATTTTGATGTCTGCTGGTTCTTAATTATAAGTTTTACGTATTGTTTACCAAAAAAAAAAACTGTTGTTATATTTAAAAAATAAAACAGTATTTTCCTATAAAAATAAAATAATTGTAAATTTTATCAAATATTTTTTCCTATAGTGGTACTGTAATAATGGTAAATTTATAATTTTCAGGTTATTTTTTTAAAATGTTTTTCTTATTATTTTTTATACTTGGATTATTTATCTTTATTTTTTTAATTATTTTTTTAGTTTTTCTTTATTTTCTTTACATTTGTTTTAAAAAATATTATTTTTATATTTTTTTATACTGTAACTTTTATTGTTGTACACTTTACCTATTTATATTATTTTTTCTGTTCTTATTTTTATTTTTTTAATTTGTTTTGTAATTTTGTTTATAATTTTTTGAAAAATTATTATACAAAGACTAAAAAAATTATATTTCACTGTAGCAATTGTAATATTGTTCCATTTTCTACTATGTTAAAAATTAATTTGAGATCTTACATGTTTTTATTAATGATCTTTACTATATATAAGCATAGATTTTTGTATTCATAGTTATATTTTTTATTTATAATTAGAATTAAAAAAAACATTTGAAAAACTTGAGATGTAAACCATTTTTTATTTTTTAAAATCTAATATAAAATATACATATTTCAATATTACACATACTTAATTCCATCACTTATCTTCTTTGTCCTTTTTGTTTAAAAACATTAAAAATTAGCTAAAATTTATCTTTGAGACAGAGACGAGAAAAACCCAATTGTGTCATAGAAGAAATAACAAAACACTACCTTAAGTTATGATTTTGAAAGGGGATTTCTAATTAGTTTTGTTCTTTGAAAAACAAATTACCATGTCAGATATTTTCTTGATTGGTTTGATGATAATGGATATTCCCTGATAAACTTGCATGTCAATGAAGATTAAATCCCTTTTTTCAGTTGATCTTTAGAGCACACCTCCTATGCTGAACTATTGTATTCAGAAAACTTAATGAGTTCTTTCCTATAGTGAATTCCAAGAAGTATAAAGAAAGGAGCATAGCTCCTCATAATGAATCCTGCGTTTAAGGATTTCTTGGCAAAATGTCTTTTTGATTGGTCAAATTAGGGTCTCCACACCAATTATAATTTTTGTCTATCATTATTGTTTTAGCTGTATAAATAAAATAAATTGCAAAATATACTAAAATATATAATAATCCACATTAACCTATTTTTTTTATTTAAAAGAAAAAAAGCATGGTACACTCCTCCCTGACCTCTTCAACAGTTCAACAACTGGAACCTTCAAAGTAAAAGCTGGAACCTTCAAAGTAAAAGCATCTCCAACAAATACCTAAATAAAGAGTCAAATTTAAAAACTTTTATTTTTAGCTTTTGTTTTTGTTTTTATTTACTCCAACAGCTTAGGCAAATGAATAGCTAAAATAGTTATTCATTCTTTAAAGGGTCATTTTTACATTTCTTTGTAGAAATGGCAAAAGAAAATGATTGTTGGCCAATGATTATTTTTATAGTCATTAGTCAATAATTTTTTTTTTAAAGAAAAAAAAAAGAAATTTGTAAATTTTAAAATCTTATATTATGCCTTATCCTTCTTTCAAATTTAGAAAAATAAGAATTAATTATTTTTCAGTTAATTAATAACATTGGTTGTATTAATTAGCTGAAATTAAAAGATATGCTTGTTTAAAAACTTTTCTATTTTTTTTATATCTCTTGATTTTTTAGACCTTTTTTTGTTCATTTGATATTTGTGATTATTTTTATTTCTTTGTTATTTTATATTTTTGATATGGGTTAAAGAAGACAATTTTTATTAATGTTGTTATCTTTGACAAAATTGAGAGGAAGTAATAACGGTAGCTGATATTAATAAAAATATAGAGTGACATATTTAAAATGTATTTTTAATTGTCTCTTTTAATTTGAGGTCAATTATATTTTGTCTTGTTGAAAATGCAATTAAACTAGTATATCAATTCTTTTTTAGCTTTGAAAAATGATCAAATTGTAATGTTAGAACAAGTAAGAGGCAATGGTTATTATTAATTTAGATGTATGGAAACTACAAAAGTACTGGACATTGAATATAAGCTTCTTTTACACTCTCTTATAAGGTTTTAACTTGAATTCTTTTTTTATGTAGATTGATTCAAATTTTCCATACTTTTTTACCAACTTTCTTATGAGTAAGTCAAAAGATATTCTCTTTCAACCAAGTCATTCTAATCAATTAATTGATAACTTAACATACCAAATTTAAATGTCCATACAATAAAAAAATCACAAAGAAGTAAAAACTTCTCACTAGAGAAAGATTGTTTACTTATCTCTACATGGCTAAATACAAGCAAGGATACAATTACAAGAGTTGAACAATAAACAAAACAGTTATGGGCTCGAGTACATGCTTACTTTGTAGAGAATGGAAGAAACTTGAATAATCATTTCCAAATAAGCATCTCAAGTAGATAGCAATAAAAAAATAGAGAAGTCATAAATTTGTTGGATTTGTTACTCAAATTCAAAATCGTCAGTAAAGTAGAATGACTAAAGAATCAAATGTAATTTTTATATTTATTTTCATGTTAAATTATTTAACATATATTTTAATATTATTTAATTTCTCTATTTTTTTACCAGAATAATGATGCTCGACAAATATATACTTTTTGCATTGGCAACAACTAGAACATTGTTGGGTTATTTTAAGAAAAGAACCCAAATAACAATTTGAGCATGCAAGTCAATATCAAAGGTCAAACAAGAAACAAAAAAGTCATGTCAATTTAAGCCCAGCTTTATCAACTCTATTTACTTCTGATTCTGTTAGTTTAGGAAAAGATAGTGGACCTTTGATTTATCAAGAGAGACTAATTAGTCAGGAAACTACAAAAGAATGACTGAAATGTAAACAAATAAAAGATAAAGTTAGGGAGGTAACTATAATACATCTCTTACAACAATTCAGGGATACTCTAGTTGAAATTGAGGATCAGAAGAAATAAGACAGAAAAATTATGTTAGAGCAACAAACTATGTTGATTCAATAAAGTCAAGAGAAACAAGAATTGAACAAGATTGAGAAAGAAGAACAAATTATGAAAATGAATATTTTTAAGTTGGATCCAATTTTTACAGCGTATTTTCAAAATAGAAAGTTAGAAATTATGCAAAAGAGGGGTTTTAATTTTTAATTAACTAGATTGATTTATTGTTTAATGTAATGTATTTTTAATTAAATATGTAGAAATTTCTTTATTAGTTTAAATATATTGTTATAAAAGTGGTATCAATTCATAATACTTTTTTGAAGTTCTTCTAACACTTAACAACAATAAGTAGGATTAAGGAACTTAAAAGATAACAACCATAATGGAAAAAATAAAATAAAAACTTGAAATTTATGATGACATAAGAAGTTTAAATTTAATGATTCTACTCATTGCTATATTATTTCCATAAATGTTCAACTAAATCTTCTTGTAGTTGAGAGCTAGTTGTTCTATCCTTGATTCGATTATAAGTTTGAAGGAAATCATATAGTTCTGGTATTTCACCATGTGACACTAATATAAAAGAATTAACTTCACATTCATGGTCAAATCCAAGGTTCATTGCTCCTTAATCCTCAATAATCACATTATATATTATTATGCAAGCTTTCATAATATTTGTAAGCATTTCTTCATCCCAGTATCGAATAAGTCCACGTACAATTGCAAAACGAGATTGGAGCACCCTAAATACCCGTTCCACATCCTTTCTTGCAGACTCTTGCTTACGTACAAAATATTTTCTCTTTGCTCCTAATGGCCATGGGATTGCCTTAACAAAGGTTGATCAATTAGGATAAATCTCATCTGCTAAATATTATCTTATTGTATAATTGATAGGAGCAATACGACCTTCAGCAAGTGTAGCGAAGATATATGATCGATCAAGACCATTAATATCATTTAATGATCTAGGCATTTCAAAAAATGGCATGTCATATCCAAAGATCTTGTGAAGCCACTGCCTCTGAAATTATAGTTGGTTTACGACAATGACTAGTATATATCTCATGCCATGTCATTAGGCATTTCTTCCATTTTCAATGCATATAGTCAATGCTCCCTAACTTCCTTAGAAATCCACGCTGCCCTATAATTGATAATAATCGACAAATATCGACCTCGTTTGGTGCTCTTAGATACCAATCACCAAACGTTTTACGATTGCCTTGACAAAAGCTCCAAGACTTTCTATTGCAGTGGTTTCTTTAATTCGAAGATATTCATCAGTAAAATCTGTAGGAATACCATATACAAGTATTCTATGAGTTGCAGTTACCTTTTGAATACAAGATAAACCAAGAGCACCAAGGGCATTTGTTCGTTGTTTGAAATATGAATTATGAGCTTCACTGCATTTACGATCTAAAGAAAAAAATGACGACTCATCCTAAATCTTCTTCAAAAGTAACTTTTAGTGAATATAGGATTTTCATGAAACTTCCTTTCTATTACGATTGACAATATTTTGATCAAGAATAGAGTCACGATACCCCGTTCTCCGCCCTTAATTATTTGATTCTTTTTTAGCAACCACAGCAGTAGCAACTTGAAAAACGAACACAGGAGTGTCATCATGAAAATCAAAAGCATCATTAAAATTAAAATTAGAATGATTTATGATGAATTTTAATGAAATATAATAAAGATTGAAGAGAAGAAAATGATGAGAAAAAATGTTAAGGTATATGAGAATATTTATAGATGGATTACTTTTTTAAATTTTAAAATCTTAGAATGTTGGCGATTATTTTTTTAAAATTTAAAATGTAAAATGTTGGCGGTCATTTTTTCAAAGCTT
>NW_011500894.1:36155-58159 GCF_000495115.2 Populus euphratica
TTAAAATTAATTTAACATAAAATATATTAAAATATAATTGACTTTTCTAAATAGTTTTTTATTATTAAACTGTACATAAAAAAACAATATTTGTATTATTTAAAAAATTATTTTATTAATTCAACTTTTTAATATAGGAAAATGGAAAATGCTCCAATGCATTGGTCGTTCCCATCTGGTCTGCTAGTTTTCGCCCATGTGGAGAATTCCTCGTTTATGAATTTCTTGCCAAAAGTGCCTTTGCCTAGTTTAAGGTTTCCACACCAATTATTTTCTGGTCCCTTGTTATTATTTTTTCAGTTGTATATATATATATATATACACCAAATTTATTCCACTTGTCTAGATAATTGATTTGGTCAACTTTGGCTGCTCTGGGAAATTTTCAAACGAAATTTCAGATACATATATTCCACTATGGTGATCTAAGAGTTGATGATGTGATCGAAAATCAGTCATCTAATTAAGTTGACAAATTATTTTATTACACCAAATGTCTTCCCGTCCCACTTGCGAAAATGATCAGACAAAACACTATGGAAACCTCCTTCCCTTTATTATACTTGTTCTTTTGTTTGAGCTGCCATTTCCAATTAACACCGTATGAAGACTTTTGTTTCAAAAAAGACATCCTACGAAGACTTTTGTTATTTCTGAACCCTTATGTCACCACCCAAACACACAGCAAATTATTAAATAGGTTGTGGTTACTATCTTATCTCATGATAAAATAAAATAAAAAGATATCACGAAATGAGATAACAAGATATAAACAGCCTGTTTTACCCCTAAATTGTTGGGAGAGTAACAAGATAAGATTTAAATTATTGATTTTATCTATCATATTATCAAACTATTATTTAAGATGGGTTATTTAATATTGAGATGGAAAAACATATTTGATCTGTCTATATTAACATGAGTTGGTCTGTAAAATTAAAAGTTTAGTCTTGAATTAACATAATAATATTAAAATACAAAATTAAAAAAAATAATATTTAATTAAAAAAACCTAAGTAAACATGAGTCAACTGGAAAATCAAAAGGATTAATATCAAGGGGATTGATATGCAAGATTATATTTTGTGTAGTTAATAAAGAATGAGATATAAAAAAATTAATTATAGACAGCCTATTTTACTGTTATTATGTGTTAAAGTTAAATTAGAGCAATAAATTGAGACATTATTTTACTTTGTTTAAGATGAACAACAATTTTTTTTTTCAATTCTTTATTTTTACAGCAAAAGAGGTATCATTTCATAGTGACCTAGTCCATTTCCACATTTCTTGGCAACAATACCTCTTTTCTTTCCCTTTGTTTCTTTTCGTTGATCTGGGCCATCATGCTTGATGGAGAAATTTGTACTTTTGTTTTTTATGATAACATTATTTTATGATGTAATTCATAGTGAATGCGATGTGGGATAGGCGTTGATAAGTCTCAATTCAATGGAGAAATTTGTACTTTAGTTTTTTATGATAACATTATTTTATGATCTAATTCATAGTGAATGCGATGTGGGATAGGCGTTGATAAGTCTCAATTCAAGAAAAACAGGTGAATGAGTAAAATAAGCTTTTTGGAAAAATCATGTATAATTTTCTTAAAAAATGTGAATGGATGTCATTTTCACTGCTAGCTTGGGTTGAAAGTTCGACAGAATAATCTGGAAGTCTTGTTTCTTGTAAAGGGTGGTTTCCTAGCATAGTCGAGAATAACGAAAGACCAAATTTAAGCCTAAAAGATATTTTTAAGATATTTTTTTGTTTTGCTATTTAGTGTCAAATTCATTTTCTAGTTAGGTTTTTAGATAGATTGGTTTTAGCTTGTCTTTAAATAGCTAGAGCTTTGTATGTTTTTTTTTATTATTATTAGAGGTTGATTATTTATATTATTGTTATTCAGAAACTTTTTAGTTTAGAGTTCTTCCCATAATTTAGAATTGTTATTTTTAAAGGCTGAAAAACGTAAAAGATTTTCAATTTTATAGATTTTTTCTTGGTTTGTGACTTCCTACTCATCACAAAAGAAAACTAGTCATTGCACAAAAAGTGTTTGTGATAGATGAGAAATTTAAAGCTATTGACAGAGATTCAAGTTTGAAGGTAAGAAAAAACCATAAACTTCAATAGATTGAAACTTTAAGAACTCGATTAGAAAAAAAATAAAAGAGTTAAAAATTGTTAGAAACTAAAAACATTTATGATTTGTAACTCACAACTAGATAATTGGAAAAAATTAATGGAAATATTGATGAAAAAAATCTTATTATTACTATTTTTATTATTATTTTCTCCAAAATAATAAAATAAATCCTAAACCAAGCACCAATTTCACAGCATGTAACTTCTCCACCAAATCTATCGTAGTATGGTAGCATCCCTTCGGAGTAGAACAACGTTTCATGTTAAGTTCACACGATTCCAATTACCAAGCTGGGCCCCTTTCATATTCTAGTATTCCATGCCTCCATTACCAAGTTCGAAGGATTTTGACGAGTGAACGACCGGATTGTGTAATAAAAACACTTCAAGAATGAAGTCCAAAATTCTTTAGAAGCCGATAATAATTATCTTCACCTGACTCTTAAGAATTTTAACATAAGAAGAGAACGGAACAGGATTGATCCTAATCACGAGAGAGTTTGGCAGATAAACAATCAGAAATCATTATTCAATTTTTTGAAGACTGATATTAGGTTTTATGAAGTCCTAAATGAGCTCCAATCATAAGCCGATAAGAGGGAGGAATAAGAGCATTGAAACTTTGTGAGAAAATGCGCTTTGTATGCTTCAAGCTGTTTGATTTAGGAGATGGTAAAGAATCAAGTTATGGTTACTAAAATTAAGGATGAAGATCAGAAACTTGATCTTCAAGAAAATCAACCCATGAATACAGCAACTGAAGTCATGAAGGATCCCAGCAAGCAAGCGTGATAATGAGGTCCTCCGAGAATGCAGCAGCATAAAATTTTTAGCAGATCGTAGTAACATATCTGGAGACTAAATTAAGGAGGATACGATCCCGTGATCCTATCATATTAAATTGTGCAGCTGTTACGTTACCAGCTTGAAGTTATATTTCCGTTAGAATTCCTTCGTAATTGTAATACTAAATGTGTTGTATGTACACAAAACATTTTGAAGGAGAAATAAGCATTCTTCTCATATCTCTTGTTTTGTTTATTTTTCCAAATCTTATCAAAGCCTCAAAAGACCAACATCTAATAATGTCTTCCTCAAATTCCCCTACAACATCAATCCACCCCTGTCATCTCCTTACCTTACATTGTTATATTCAAACTTAACCATGACAATTTTCTCCTCTGGAAAGCACAATGGTACCATATTTCAAAACACAAGATCTCTTTGGGTATATTGATAGTAGCATCCCCAAACCACCTAAAATCATCTCTTCTTCTCACCTTGAAACTGATGTTGTCTCTGAACGATTAAACCCAGCTTACTTTCAATGGATTTGTCAAGATAACCTCGTTCTAAGTACCCTTATGTCTTCCCTGTTCGAACCAGTTCTTGCTCAAATTGTTAATTATACAACTTCCAAGGCTGTTTGATATTATAACATATGTTCTTGCAGGTCTCGACCACGAATACGACAGCTTTGTGGCCTCAATATCAGCACGCAATGATAATATCACTCTTGAAGAAATCTATTTCCTTTTGCTGACCTCTAAAGCTCGCCTTTCTAGACATCAACTCGCTCCTGCTGTCCAGCAACCTTCTACAAATATTACACTGCGACAATACCTTTTTCAAAGACATGGACGTGACAGCTTTAGTGACAAGGGACGTGGCAATCGTGATGGCTATAATTCAGCCAACCAAAATAATAATCAATCTCCTATCATCTGCCAAATTTGTAGTAAATCCAGACACTCCGCTAGAAAGTGTTATTTTTTATTTGATTAATCTTATCAGGGTGCACCACCACTACAATCAAAACAATCACTAGTAGCTAATGAGCCATGACATCAACAACACTTGAGAGACTGAATGGCATGTAGGTACAAGAGCCGTACATCATCTCACAAATGATGATATTACTCTGAATTTACAGAAAAATGACTACAATGGTGCAGACAAAATGCAAGTCGGAAATAGGCAAGGTTTGCAAATTTTAAAAACTAGATCTTCAAAAATTTCAACTCCTTCTTCTACTTTTGTTCTTAACCAAATCCTTCTTGTTCCTCTGGTACAAAAGAATTTAATATTTGTGCACTAGTTTTGTGTTGACAAAGAAGTTTATTATGAGTTTCACTCTCATTATTTTCTTGTGAATCCTTCTTTAAGGCCATCTCAATAATAGACTCTATCGGTTCACTAATAAATCCAACCGCCTTTAAGCTTTTTCTAGTGTTTATATCCATGAGTGGCATTATAGACTTGGTCATGCATATGCTCTAGTGGTCAATAATATCCTATCCACCCTTGTTTTTCCCGTAAAGAAAAATAAAACACATAATGTATGCCCTAAAAGTCAAATGATGAAAAGCCATGATTTGCTTTTTAGATCTTCTCCCTTTGTTTCTTTAAAATCTTTATATTTAATTTTCACTGATCTATGGGCCTGAATCAATACTTTCCACATCTAGTGTTAAATATTGTGTTAGCTTTCTTGATGATTATTCTAAGTTTTTCTAGTTATTTCCAATTAAATTGAGATATGATGTTGAACAAGTTTTTTTTACTTTCCAAGTGCATGTTGAAAAACATTTTGAAAGGAAAATAAAAGCAATCCAATCAGACTAGGTGTGGAGTATCGATGACTAAGCACTTATTATCGAAGTTGGTTTGAGCTTGTTAGCTCATTCAAATATACCTATGATATATTGGGAAGATGCATTTCAAACTACTACCCATGTTATAAATAGGCTTCCAACACCTGCTTTAAGCATACAAGTCCCTTTTCAAAATGCTTTGTCATAGACTTCCTTACTATCATTTTATATGTGTATTTGGGCATGTTTGTTGGCCGAACTTAAGATCCTATAATAGCAATAAACTCAATTTAATATCTAAAACTTGTTTCTTCATTCGTTATAATCTTTGACATCAAGGGTACAAGTTTCTCGATCTCTCTATAGGTAAAATATATATTTCTAGACACATTATCTTCAATGATACGCTCTGCCCGTACTCTAAAGATCATAATTCTATGATCAATATAAACTCCTCATCAAGGTCTGTGTCCCTTCCCCTCCAAATAAGTGTTCTATCATCCCCATGTTCTATGGATTTACAACCTAACCATATTTCTACATACAAATAACATGCACCCTTTATGTCGATTTATATAGTAATAGAGCAAGATTCATCTACAGAAATTTCTCATGCTACCATTCCACCGTAAGATGTTCATACACGCTCTCCCCAACCAATGTTCACTTGATGGTCACACGATTAAAGAATAATATTCATCGACCTCGTCAATCAAGTGATAACTTTATTGAGTATCCATTATTGAGAGCCTTACTTGTAGAAAGCATTCCTATAGAGGAAAAATCCACTAACATAATCAAAGAGTTGATATCTTATCCCAAATGCAGGAGTATCAAAGTAATAAATGACCCAGCAAGCCTAGGGTCGAACCACGGGGAGGTTAACTATATAAATTATAAATGATAATAACAACAACAACAACAACAATGACAATAACAACAACAACAATAATAATAATGATGATGGTGGTGGTGGTGATGAGTTAAAGAGGACTTTGAGATGTAAGATTAATGTGAAGATTATACAATGATAAAAACAAATGTCAAGGTTAGAAGATCTAATAATAGTATTAGAGATAAGTAAAGTATAAACTCTTTATAAATTATCAACATGATCATATTAATTATCTTATTTATGTAACACCATACATATAAATTTTATCAGGTTTTCATGATGCTAACTTATGTTAACAACAAATTAAGTTCCTCTCATAATAATGATATCAGTCGAAAACTATGAACGATCAAGTATTTGATGTACTAAGTGTTATACAACGTAAATCTAGATTAACCATTTAACAAGAAAGGTATTAAGAATTAATAACATAAAAATAATAAGACATGTCAATAGCAAGTTGTTTAGGATATAAGCATTGAAGTTCATATTGAGTTTATATTATACTTATCCTAACACCATTAGTGAAACATTTTCACCTTGACATAATTAACTTAGCTAAACATTATGAAGAAGAAGAACATAAATAAATAATATAACAACATAAGCATCATACAAGTTAACTACGTATAGTAAAGGAAATGAAAAACATGAATAAAAGACTAATGAAAGCAAAACTTAAGCATTACAAAAATATAAAGAGAGTGCAAGAACATGATATTGATTTGAAAAATAATATACCTAGATGAATGAAAAATACCTCTTTTTATAGGCTAAAATTCAAAATCATTCATTTGGTAATTGATAATTGATGTAATGGCCAACTATTGATTTAGTGGACTTGGTGGATAGCATCACTCAAACATTTTGGCCAAATCAAATGACATTGATGCAATCAGAATTTGGCAAAGTGTTCTTCATGAAAGTTATTGGAAATTATCTTTTTCTTCCACCCACTAAATGTTAGAGAATTTGGAGCACTACAACTCGAGATATGTCTAAAATACTAAGTAGTGCTGCTAGTCGACGTGGTGGATAGCCCTCAAGCTCTTGTCTAGATGAAATGTCATTTTTATCATCAAAATTTAAGCAAGTCTTCTTCATGAAAGTTTTTGGAAATTATCTTTTCCTTACACTATCCAAATTTCATGTCATTTAGCCTTCTCAAACTCTAGCTATGGGTAAAACTCTGAGTAGTGTTTGGGCTGGGTTGTAGGGCAGATTCTGACTTCTCTTTTATGACCAAACTTTGAATTTGAAAATAGCATATTTGGGTCTTTTGATATCCATGAAAGTTATAGGCCTATTTTTTTTCTTTCCAGCCATACAAACCAAACTAAAATCCAAGATCTATAACTCCAGACATGACCTAATGACTGAACAATGTTTGAATTTGAATTGAATTGGCATCTCCTTTCTAAGCTTAGCCTTTTCTTTGTCCTTTCACTTCCAATAGTTAATCACAACAATCAATCCTTTGAATTGTGAGAATACTTGTATTTAAAATGAGCATTTACCATAAATTAAAGGTATCTTATATTATCAGACTTTTTATTATAAAACATGCTCTAGTTAAGGAGTTATTGATACTTCAAGTGCAAAATGATGATATAAAACCTTGATAAAAATGCACTTTCAGTACTAATCACCCACCTCATACAGGCAAGCTTCCAAATCACTTAGGCGAGAGGCTATGAAGAAAGAATTTTCAGCATTACTACACAAGAGCACTTGGTCATTGGTATCACCTCCACCAACAGCCAATATAGTTGGATGTTGATGATATACAAAATCAAAAAGAAGGTTAATGGGACCATAAAATATTATAAAGCTTGATTAGTTGCTAAAGGATTTCACTAGCAAGAAGGAATTGATTTCTTTGACATATTAAGTCCATTCATTAAGCATGTGATTATTCGATTAGTCATAAATTGCAATCTTGTATAATTGGCCTATCAAATAGTTAGACGTGCAAGATACGTTTTTGCACTATGATTTGCATGAAACTATGTTTATGACTCGACTACAAGGATATGTTCATCCTCAATATCTAAACCATGTGTGTAAATTACATAAATCACTTTATGGCTTATGGCAAGCTCCCCGATCTTGGTTCTTAAAACTTTCAACAAAACTCAGGTCTCTCGGGTTTTATGAAGTAAGGCTGATATGTCTCTCTTTGTGTTTTAGACATCTAACTCTGTTATATACATTCTTATATATGTTGATCAACTTCTGTCATCACCAATATTATTAATTCCTTATAAGCCATCTTTGCTATCAAAGACCTAGGAAATCTGAATTACTTCCTTAGAGTAGAAGCACTTTGGTACTCAAACAGAATTTATTTAACTCAATGCAAATACATTGTTGATTTGCTTAAAAGAAGCAAGATGGATAATGATGAGCCTTGCACTAGTCTAATGGCCTCAAACTGTCATCTTACTTCTACGAATGACACTCTTTGTATAGATATCAATCTCTACCGCAATATAGTTGGCAGCATGCAATGTTTGGCCTTTACGAGATCTAATTTGGCGTTTATTGTTCACAAAGTTAGCAAATTTATATACAATCCCCTTGACACTCATTGGCTTGCTGTCAAACATATATTGAGCTACCTCAAGCACTCGGTTTTGACAAGTTTGTTCATCGCTAAAAATGTTGAAATTTTAAACTGCAGGCATACTCAGATTTTGATTGGGCCACTGATAGAGATAATCGCGGAACAATTCATGCTTACTGCATTTACATAAGCTCCAACTTGATTTCTTAGAGTTGCAAGCAACAACCTACAATGGCTAGAAACAGTACAAAAGTTGAAGATCAAGCCATTGCAAATGCCACCACAGAACTCACTTGGTTTAAATCAATACTCTATAAACTTGGTCTACCACCACAGCATAGCCTAATTTTATGGTATGATAATATTGGCTCTACCTATATCACATCCAATCCTATCTTTCATGCAAGACCAAACACATCAAAATTGATTTCCATTTTGTTCTCGATCAAGTTTGCAACAAAGAACTTGTGGTTCAATTTATCTCAAGCAAAGAAAAGTTAGTCGATGCACTTACAAAACCATTACCGCCAGTCAAATTCAAAAAAGTTGAACTCAATCTGAATGTTTGTAATCTACCCTCCAAATTGAAAGGGCGTGTAGAGGATCAAGTTATGGTTACTGAAATCAAGAATGAAGATCAAGAACATGATCAATAAGTGAATGCAATAACTGAAGTCCCATATGATCCTAATAAGCAACAGTGATAATGAGGTCCTCTAAGAATGCAGCAACATAAAACTTTTAGCAAATAATAGTAACATATATGGAGACTAAATTAAGAAAGCTACGATCTCGTGATCCTATCATATTAAATTGTACAACTATTACCAGCTTGAAGTTATATTTTCATTAGAATTCCTTTGTAATTGTAATACTATATAAGCATTATATACACAGAACATTTTGAAGGAGAAATAAGCATTATTCTTATATCTCTTATGTTGGTTATTTCATATAAAGATAAAGACAATTATTTCAAAAAAAGAATATATGTATCTTCCTTAAGCAGTATAGCAGCAAACAGGTCACAATCATCTAACTAACATAATGAACTGCAAAGTTTTAATATCTTTTAGAATATTTAGAATCATGCAAGCAAGAAGAGGAACCTAAGCATTGAGTTTTTTAGGAGTTAACTTTAAAATAGATAAGCATAAGAGTTTCACATCCCCTAGCTAGGGTGTAAAACTAGCAGGTGAGGCATGGTGATAATAATGTCATTTTTAGCTAGCTAACCTCTTTATTTATCATATATTAAAAAATATCTTATATGTTTGTATTATATAAGTGGATGTGATTGCAATGCTGGACCCATTACACTAGAGTCAGGACGTTGGACCCATTTTTCTTGGGTTCGGATGCTTGACCCAAATGTTTTGGCTTAAGAGGTGTTTTGGGACTTGGGTATGTGCTCTTGCCACTCTCAAGCAACTTAGGTTAAGTGCACCTTCCCAACCCCGAGTTCATTAGGTCTGGAAGGGAATGTCTGACCCAAGTTAATAAATTGGTATAACTGCAACACCAAGCCCAAGAGCTTTGGACCCATCTTAAAAGTCTTAGCGAGAGCCCTTGGTCCAGCTATAATACCGGACCCATTAGACATGGGTTAGGAAGCCAAATTTATTTGCCTTGGGTCCGGATGCCTAACCCAAATGCCTTTGGTCACGCGATGGTACAAGACTCGAGGGATTTGGATTTGTACTCCTGCCACTCCTAAGCAACTTAGGTCAGATGCACCTTTCGAGCCCCAAGTTTCTTGGGACTAGAAGGGGATATCAGATCTAAGTTAATAATAATAATAATATTAACTGATATAATAATAATAATAATAATTGATTTTACTCTTAAAATCAAAATCTATTTTTTTAAGATAGTAATAATATTTATTGTAAATTTAATAATATTTATAACATTAATAATAATATTTAACTTCTCTACCAAAGTTCTTATATTTTTTAATATTTTTTTAAAAAATGTATGGTTTTTCTTTGATGGTAATAATTTTTTTTTTCAATGTACTAATGATAGAAATAAATAAATAAATATTAATTTAACCCTTCAAATCTAATCTATTATTGTTTTCCAATATTAACAATATTTTTTTCAAATGTATTAATTATTATATTAGAAATATTAATAATAGTCAAAATAATAATATTTATAATACAAATAATAGTATGTTTAATATTAATTATATTAATTATAATAAAAATAAAAATATTTAAAAGACAAATTATAATATTTTTAATATTAATAATAATAGTAACCTTATCTGTGTTTAAGTGAGTCTGACTACAACATCAAATCTAAGAGTTATGGGCCTCTTAAGCCCTAGGTCTGGTCCATACAGTCCTACAAAACCCTAGAGACTTGAATCCGCGCTCTTGCCATTTCCAACCAACTTGGATCAGGTGCATCTTTCTACCCTTAAGTTTCTTGAGTCTAGAAGAAAATGTCAAATCCAAGTTAAAACAATAATAATTGATATTATAATAATAATTAATTTTACCCCTAAAATCAAAATCTATATTTTTTTCGATAGTAATAATATTTATTTTAAATTTACTAATATTAATGAATTTAATACTATTTATAATATTAATAATACTATTTAACTTGTCTACCCAAGTTCATATATTTTTTAATATTTTTTAAAATATATGATTTTTCTTTGATGGTAACAATATTTTTTTTCAATTTACTAATAATAATAATAATAATAATAATTCTTAATTTTACCCTTCAAATCAAATCTATTATTATTTTTCAATATTAATAATATTTTTATAAAATTTATTAATTATTATATTAGTAATATTAATTATAGTCAAAATAATAACATTTAGAAGACAAATAATAATATTTTTAATATTAATATTTTTAATTATAATACAAATAATAGTATTTATAACACAAACAATAATATTTTTAAAATTAATACTTTTAATTACCATAAAAATAATAGTATTTAAAATAGTAATAATAATATTAAACTTGTCTAATCCAAGTTTTTACTGTAATAATTTTTTTTATAAAATTTATTAACGATAATATTAACAATAAAAATAATAATTGTTATTAGTTATTATATATTTTTTTATTTTTTTAAAATTTTTTATTCTTCTATGCGGGGTCTACAGACCCAGCCGCATGGGTCCACACACTCCAAGCATGGGATTCTACAGGCCCAGTCGAGCGGGTCTGCAAACCCCATACTCTACCAAATAAATTTTTTATTCTTCATCGTGGGGTCTATAGACATAGGAGAGCGAGTCTGCAGCCAAACGCCTTTGGTCTGCAACCTCACCATACGCCACCAAACAATGAAATCTACAATAAAATCATTCATAATCTATAATAATCTGCGCTACAGTACCAAACAGTACAATTCATAATAATTCACTCTACAATAAAACATTAATTTCTTTTAGTTATACTTAAGTAATTTTTCATTTCTAATAAAATCTTACCATCTCATAGATTAAGAACGCATTTGAAAATAATAATTTTGAAAATTTGAGCTAATATTCATTAACAACTTGGTTAAACTATTCTAATTTTTAATATTCCAATGACTAAAAAATTAAAATTGCTTAGTTCAAAAATTGAAGAGTCACAAAAAAAAAATAATGGGGAAAATTTTGTTAGCGAAAATGGGAAATTTGGTGAAAAATTATATTGTTGCAAATGCTTTTTGGATTTTTATCAATGGCATCAACCAATTAAAACATATGGGATCATGCAACTTGCATTGATTAACATAATGCTTTTTTAGATTTTTATCAATGGCATCAACCAAACAAGAGCAGATGGGATTCCTCCAAGAATTTGTGTTAATGTTGTCCATTTACTTACTTCTACTTTAATATTTTAGAGATTAATAAAATTACAGTTCTTAATAATTGGACTTTACAAGTATGTCAAAGAGCACACCTGAGATCGTGACCTAGTGGAGAAAAGGACTTGTTCCCTTTCTCTGCACCCGGGTTCGATCCTTTTTGTGTGTGCCTATCACCTCCGTGGTGTTTTACCTATCTACTAGGCTTATAGGTATTCAGTGGGCCCGAGAATTAGTCATGGTGCATGTAAGCTGACTCGGACACCCCAGGTTATCCAAAAAAAATATATATGCCAAAGGACGACAGCTGATTCATAACTACTTAGTTGTTTAAGTGCTTGAAACAAAAACAATTTGTCCATATTATAAACAGATGAATTTGAGTATAAATATTGTAATTGAAATTTAATTTAACAATAATTTAGTTTTAATACGCAAACAATTATCAAAAAAACAACAACAACACACCCAAGTGTAGTTGCTTAAAGAATAGACTACTTTATATAGTCAAGTTATTTTCACATGCTATAAAATGTCTTATCTCTAGTATAAACAATTAAAACTTGAATTTTTTTTTTTAAAGGTCAGTGTCATTCATTAAACCTGAAAAACATAGGGTAGGAGACTCGAAGACTAGTGGAGGGTCACCTCCTTAAAAGAAAAAAAAATCTAATAATATTGATTTGGTATTATAATAGCTTCTGCGTTTATAATTTGCAAAAGTAATTTTCTTTTTTTAAAGCTTGAAACTATAGCTTTTTTATAATCAAGATTTGAAGAAAGTTTTTAATACATCACATCTATGAAAAATCATGAAATGTATTAATTAATCAAATATCACTACTAGAAATTTAGCAAATACAAACAAAAACATAAACAGAATTTTTCGATCAATAGATTGCGGTAAATTTTACCAACAGACTTTTCCATTGCTATATCCATCGGTATATACAGAGGAAATTACAGTAGGAAAAGAAGAAATAAAAAAGTTAGAAAAATATAATGAAGTGTAACTTTTACCAACAGATTGACCAATGAAATTGACTTGGCAGTAAAGTTCACCTATAAATATACCAATGGAAATAATCTCTTGGTATATACCAGAAAAATTACAGATGGTATTATAATTAGATTAAAAAAAAATCATATGGTGACGTGACACTTATACTTATAGAATAACTGATGGAATAATTTTATCAGTAAATCAATAAGTAATATTTAATTTTATGACCTGGTGACCGACCCTCCTCTCCCCTCCTCCATTTCTTCTTCTATCTTATGTATTTTTTCTGCAATAAACAGTCACCCTATCCCCCCTCAATCTCAAAACAATTCAACCTCCTACAATAAATATAGTCACCACAATACTTTGTTTGTCAATATCCATATTCTGATTCAAATTTTATTGAGAATTTTCTACCTTAAGTAAGCAAATATACCCCTTTTATTTTAACATAATTTTTAAATGTTAATTTCATTCTATTTTTGGTATATTTTTGTAGTATATGTATTTTATCTGAGTGTTTACTTATTTTATAGTTTTTTCTTATACAATTTTGATGTATGGATTTATGATTTATACATGTTATAGTTTGTTTTAAATTTTGCAAAATTATATTTGTATGTAAATTGATGAAACTTATGTCGAATTTTTGACTTTGATGTTTTGTGATGAAATAAATGATGGTTTATTTAACAGGTTTGTTTTATATTTTATCAATTTTATTATTGAGTTATAATTTTTGGTAAATGTGTAGAAATTTAAATTTATATAGACATATAATTGATAATGAATTAAAAGAAATGTTAAAATAGATTGAATAAAATTGAGCTAAACCAATATTTTTGTAAATTTATTTAGTTAATGCGGTTAATAAATACATGTTGTTATCATTATTTAAATATATTTAATATAAGTAATGAATGATCATTTATGGATGTATCAAGATTCACCTTAGAGATTATAGATGATGAATTATTGTAATAGAGTTCAAGGTTTTATTAATTATGCATAATCTAATCCGAGAAAAATTAGTGGAGGCGGTATTAGATATTCATACAAGAGGTGTAGGAATAAAAAATTTATCGATCTAGATATTGTAACGATACATCTTCTACAAAAAGAGTTCATGAACAAATACCTATGTTGGTTTACACATGAAAAACCATATGTTCCTTACGATATCATAATAGAGAGGATAATTGGGTCAACTTCTAGTGCTAGCAACTTGCGTGGAATTCTAGATGACAATATTAATTTATATAGGAATATGGTATGGATGTGATGAGAATGAATTAAGAACATAATAGTCAATGTTCAATCATAAATGAAGAACCTAATACAGATGCGGTCAAGTTTTTCAATATTTTAAAAGATTCTGATGAACTATCATAGGATAGTTGCACAAATTACAGTAAATTATCAACTATTGCACAAGTGTTCACCATCAAGTTAGATCATGGATTGAGTGAGGTCGATTATGATAGACTTGTTGAATTGACAATAAGCATTTTACATAAAGGGAACAGGTTGAAAAAGAATTTCTATTTTGCTAAGTCCATGATGAAACATCTAGGTTTAGGATACCAGAAAATTGACATGTGTCTAAAATTTTGTATGTTGTACTACCTTGAAAGTGTAGAGTTCGACCAAGTGCAGAACATGTGGGCATTCTCATTATTCGACTAAGTGCAGAACATGTGGGCATTCTCATTATAAACCCAGAACTGGTAGGAAAAGGACTCTTGTCGTACACAGAAAACTTAGATATACTTCTCAATTACACCTAGAATGGATAGATTATTCATGTTAGCAAAGTTTGCGATGTTTTGAGCTTCAGTGGACACACACAAGTCAATAAAAATGATGATAATGATGAAATCAACGTAGAAGATTATGATGGAGAAAAAGAGGAGTCAATTGATGAAAAAGAAAACAATTCTGATTAATTTGGACAACACAAATTTGTAGTGCCTTAAACTATAATGCACTATTTATGAATAAAACTCACTTCAATGTAATGACAATGATATTAATATATTATTGAACAACAAGAAAATATTTATTTTATTATTGTGATGTGAATTGTATTATTGTGTTATGCGTGCAGCTGTGAATTTAAATATTTACAAGATGAATAAATAAGGAATATAGATACAATTTAGCATCAGATATTGTTTTACAATGATGAAAATACTATCAGAATGTGTCCGTTGGTATATTCCAATGGCTATAAGAATTGTTTCTTTTATCTTTAGCATTGTTCATGATGTTAATTACACAATAATATACTAACAAAACATTTCCGCCAGTATATTCTAGTGGTGATGGGAACTGTTCACTTCTCAATAACTAATAATTAATATTTTTTTATCATCAGAATCACAAACAAAATAAGAATTTCAACGCATTAATGATTTATGCTCCTTTTGACCGTGGTACATGTTTTTTAATGAAATCACCGATGAAATAAGAATTTCAAGGTGCTAGTAAGTAATGCTTTTTTTACTGTTGACTATTTATTTTTTTACTAATAAAATCACCGATAGAATAAAAAGTTATCAATAATAATAGACTTCAAATAAAGTTTATATTTTTTTGTTATTTTAATAATATAATAATAGTAATGATACTAATAATATTATTAATAATAGTATTAATGATGATGATGATGATGATGATAAGTAGTATTAATGATGATGATGATGATGACGATGATTATGATGATAATAATAATAATAATAATAATAATAATAATAATAGTAATGATAAGGGCGGTTACAATAATAAATAAAATCAACCTACGGCAGCCCATTTTAGCTGAGAAACACGCACGCACATTGTCTGGTTTCAAAGTTGAATCATAACTATAAATGTTGTTTTGTAAGATTATGCTCAAAATAATTCTACAATTTTGTTTTTATCTAATATAATGCGTCCAAGATCCGGTCAATTCGGCTAATTTCTCCACAAAATTACTGTGGGCTTCCATGAAATATTGTCCAATTACTTGTGCGATGGAATTGGCATAAATGCTCCATGAAATCCATATGGGACTCGACATGGCAATGTAATTTTGGCAACTGGCTCACTTGTGAAATTCTTTGTGTCAATTATATAAACCTGAAAAACAAAATAACAACAGGATTTAATGATTGGGAAACAAATTATTAGAATTGCGATTGCTTTACATCAATAAAATCAACTTACTTTGGAGGTATTGGTGTCTTCATCATGAACAAAAGTGATGATCCAGCCATCATTTTCTTCAAGCCCACCTTCTTTCGGGACAAAGGCAGCTCCAGTGCAGAAGGTGTTTCCCTCGAATTCATGGTATTCCACCTTTATATGCCCTTCAGATTCCTCCCATTCCTAGATCAGAGAACAATAATTTAGATCAGCACGAATTCATTTGTGAAAATAAAGAAATAATAATATTGCGATAATCTGACTATTCAGCAGTTTAATTACCTTATTGGCAGTCTCTTCAAAGTACAACTTGGCTAGACCTCCAAATTTTGGCATGCCTAGAACAACCAAATTGAAAGCTTAATATGACATGGTAAGCCAGGTTACAGTTAAATCTTACATGCTGAGATCGATGAATTCGGAATGTAGAACTGACCTGAAGTAGCACTTGCCAAGCCATGAACAGTTTGGGCGTAGCCAAATTTGTTCTTTACACCATTAAAATTTGGATTGATCATTGGAAACTCGATAGATAATTGAGTTCCAGTTAGGTTTCTCTCTTTAACCTCTCCGGTTTCCATGTTTAGTCTCCATTCATAAGATCGGCAGAACAACAGTTCATCGTTTTTGAAATGTTTAGCATCTTGCTCAACAGGTCCTTTGCTCCTAAGTCTTCCGGAGACCCACCCAACCTTGTCCAAATCCATATCGCAAGATTCTGATATGATTGATTCAAGGGACCTGCATCCCCTCACTACAACCTGCCCCAGCAAAAAAAAAAAAATGAGGAAGTAGAAGAAGAAGATTAGATACATTGCAAGCAATGAATTGAATAAAAAAAAGGGTGACGTTTTCATTACTAACCTCATCTCCTTCCTCGAAACAATTAAGAATGTGAAATGTGCAATTTGGTTCCACCTCGAACCAACGGATTGAGTCAGCATTGCCATAGCGGGGCATAATCCCGATTCTTGCATATTCTTCTTTTTCAAACTTTATCAACCTGTTAAGTGGCAGAAACCAAATTACTTCTCGTTGCCGTAATAACACTTTGATTAGAACAAAATGATTGACACTTGAGAGTTATGGTTAGTGTAATGGCACTCACGGGCCTCCCTTGATGAGCCTCTGTATATCTATTGTTAGTGGAAAATCCATGATCACATTATACCTGCAAAATAAATAAAGAACGAAGATTAGATTTTGTTGTCATAGTTTTATATTTTTTTTTCCAAGTTAATTTCCAGTGCTGGCGAAGATCACTAACCTCTCTGTTACCCCCATGTCATGACTCAGGGTGCATCTGTTGAACTTGAGATCAACCTTATGTACGAGTCTCTTTCCATCAGCTGAAAGTAGGGTTCGCAAGTTAATTGTCACGCAAGTAAAAATGGTTCTTGATTTTAGTAAACACTTTATTTTTATTTTTATTTTTGATTCGTTAACTGGATGGAAAATGAAAATATACCAGAAACAACTCCCAGTTCCATGAAAGGCTTCATCGCATCCACCCCAAAGACAACCAACTCTCCAGTACCTGGTGCTCTCTGAAACAGACAGGAAATTAACAGAGAGAAATACTAATTAGTTGTGTGTTGTTTTCCTTGCTGAACGCATACATGGGCCATTCTGCAGGTATTATAAAATAAATAAATAACCTTTGGGTGGCTGTTGAAAGGTCGATGCCAAGTTCCATTTATATCCCAATCGCCTAAAGTATCAAGGGAAAAGATGTCAATCTCTTGAGGGATGTGATTTTCAGCAATTGAGTAGAACTTCCCTGAATGCTCGAAAACATTGGTGTTGCTAAGATCTTTGTTGACTTTTCCAAATCGCAGCTGGAATTTATTATCATGCATAAGTCAATCTTAAATACTAAAAAACAAATTCATGCTAGCCTTCATCACCAAATTAACTAGGGGAAAAAGAATATAAAAAATTAAACAGTAAGGCACTTGTCATTCCATGCGCATGAACTTCCATTTAATTTTGTGAATTAGTCAATACCCAACACTTTTATACATGTGCCCTTTTCAGGAACATGGACTCCGTTTATGCTTCACAATTCAAACAAGAAAAAAAATTGAGAATTATATTTCTTTTTTTAATGATGAATAATTATATCAATTTGAATTGAGAGAAATTCTAGCCGGTAATAATTTTTTTTAAATAACTGGCTACTTATTATAATAATTATTAAATTTTCCTGTAAAATATTTTCGTGCAATTAACTGAAGCTCCGTTGATTATTATATTTCTTCTTCCGTAAGAGTTTTAAATTTGTTTTATTGTAAAAAAAAAATTAGAACCGGTAATAATTGTTTTTTAAATTATTTTTATATAGAAATATATATTAAAATAATATTTTTTAAATTTTTTAAAATTTATTTTTATATTAGCACATTAAAATAATTTTAAAAAATTAAAAAAAAATCAAATTCTTACACAATTTTTTTTTCAAATACAAAAATAGACTTGTTTTAATTGATTAGTTAAAAATAAATAAATAAAAAGATTGAGGCCGTGGGCCCACCATATTTAATAAGTACGCTAACAAGATGGCAGGCGGGCTGCCTTCAATGGCTGGAAGAAAAGATGGCTTGGCTCTTTGTTTTTCAAGCTTGTATGTTCCGGTTTCAACATGTCTATTATTGTACAGAACCGTCCACGTTTCACCACCATCACTTTCTTTGTCAAAGCACACAGCGTGAAGCATTCCCTCTCCTTCGATCCACATATGACCGGTCTTTCCAAACATTGAACTCGTAGATTTGAGACCACCAAAGAGTGGATTTGGTCCTGGAATTGTAGTTTTTGAACAAGTCAGCGGCCTTCACGTTGGATTCATTAAAATAACTAAAATGAACAGTCTATTTCTGAAATTATCCACAAAAAAAAAGGCAGTCTATTTCTGAATATCCACTAACTAGCATAAGATGAGAAAAATTAAACTGAATTGTTGAGTTCAAGAAGAGACCGTTTCTTATGTAGACACCTTCTGGAAAATCATACGGGACTTTGCCCTCAATGCTGGTGATAGCATGAGGTTCGTTCAGTTCATCAACCGGCGCAAAGTTACTCTGCAAAAAACACAAAAACAGCAGATTAGAAAATGATTCATCAATGCTTAATACTACTTGAGAGGTGAGTAGGCAGTCAAGGGTCTCGCGGGTTAATTACCTGAGAAGGGAGGACGGGCTGGTCAGCAAACTGAAATAATGAATCCACAAATGCATCCAAGAGTTTGACAGAAGCATTTCTTATGCTTTTCGAAACATCAAGTTGCATGGGAAGTTGCTGCAACTCTTTCAATAATGGCTGCTCGCTCAAAACATCCACAGTATTTGTCTTTAGGTTAAATACAATTTTAACAAGCAAAACATGAATGGCATATACAGTGCATGGGAAAGAAACAGGTGGTATATATATTTCACTAATCTTGCTTAATCAAGCATAGAACAGGTGAAATTAAACAAGGATTAAGTATATTAACGTCTGATGTAGATGCCTTTAAGTGACAGAGAGACTAGAGGATTAAGTACCTTGTAAGAACAAGACAACCTATTCTTAAAACGATCGATGTTTTCGAAGAGAGAAGGCCGACTTTGTACAGAGCAATTCACATGAAAAGCCATTGTTGACGTATATGTCATCCTTCTCTCTCCCTCTCCACTAGTTTCCCTTCAAGGATAGCTTAGCTCCCTGTGCACAACGGATCTTAAATAGAGGTTTATAAGTATTCAGGGTCGTATTTTAGATTATTCAAGTAGTTTTTGTTGACTAGCTTCAACTCTTCCAAATCAACGCTCAGCTAGTATATTATTCATGCTTTGGAGTCGAAGTATTCACCCACCATATTTGTCTTTTATTTTTTATTTTTTTTAATTCGAGAAAACATTATTTCCCGAACATATTTGTCTTTTATCATTATTCATATAGTCACGTTTGACAATATGCATGCATATATATTGAAATTAGTTTTTATTTTCATATTTTTATTAAAAAAATATTACATCAACAAAGATTTTTTAGGATAAATTTTTTAAAATGCAAACATATCTTAGTAAAAATGTGTTAGATCTGGCGTTAGCCAAACCCCATCATATTATGTTTGTAACATGCCTAGCCTCGAGTACACTCAAGGGAATGACCAGAACATCCTTTCTAGGCACACCCAAGATAATAACCCTCCTCTCTTGGACTCACCCAAAGAACGGATCAACCCTATTAGGCTCTCTAAGAAAAGGGCCTATTTGCCTTGAATCTAGTCCATGGGAAGCACTTAGCTTACATGAACTCATTTACATTTAACGTTTTAGATTGTAATATCCCTACACATTTTAGGTGTATAAAAGTCCTCTAATAACCTATTATATTTTCATCCAATATTAATATAGATGAAACATATATTTATCTATTATTAAATATTATCAAGATGAAATTACACTTTAGACTAGTTTCTTCACAAAAAAATAAAGATCCATTAGCTTTAAATATAATATAGGACCTTTAAAATAAAGGTTTATAATCTTTGTTCTCTACATATATATTTGGAGCATCTCTTTCTAAAATATTATCGTATTTTTTTTCTAAAAAAATATTTATTTAAATATTGAAAAGTCTTTATTTTTATTAAAAAAGATCTTTTAAAGGTATACTAGTTATAAATTGTCTTGGTTTACCAAACATAAAGTATAAATTATCAATTATTTTGACTAGAAAAAATAATTATTCAAATACAAAAAATGCTATTACTTCATGTAACTCAAATTCATTGAGAAAGGTCAATAAGGATACCACATCACAGCTAAGAACATGTTCCAAAGGCCAAGCTGATAATGTACTTGGGAAGCTATCGAAATAAAGGTTCAGGATTTGAGATGAGGATGTGGTGTTTTGGCTAATGGTGTTGAGGGTTTAAGGTTCCAGACAGAGATTGGTGTTTAGCTGATAATGTATTTTCGGTGGTTGGTGTTTAGGTACTTAGGCTCTTGAAATTGTTCTATTTTACAAAATAAGATTCGAGAAATCCTTACTTTGGAATAAAAAATATGGGCTTTTGCTCATAAAAACTGAGCTCGCCATGCATTTTCCCAAATTGGAATTAGTGGATCTTTAGAGTGATAATGAGGGATGATTTTTGTCATAACATGTTTTTGTCCCTTAATTTTCCATAAAAAAAAAACATATAAGTTTTCAAAAAATATTTTTTTCAAAAATATTGAGTCAATTATTCTATCATTTAGTAATTTTCGGCACTTTCATTTATCTATTTTTTTTTGACATAATAGATAAATAAAAAGTAAAAAATAAAAATAAAACTTCAGGGAGTGAAGTGAGAGGAAAGAAAGAAGAAGGGGACCAAGATGAATGAGAACAAAAAATATATAATGGAAGGTCATGGAAAAGAAGAAGAGGAAAAAAAAAAGGAAAATGAAGCAAAAATTAAAAAATTGGAGAAAAATCCTTGTTCCATAAGGAAATAATATAAAAAACTAATTAATAGTTTATGTTTTTTTCTATTTGGAGAGGAGCCCATATAATATAAAAACACAAACACACAAAGAAGACAAATTCCAAGCTGACTGATTAGTACTTAAAAATGTACTTTTATCATGGTTTTATATCATCATTTTGCACTTGAAGTATCAATAACTTCTTAACTAAAGCATGTTTTATAATAATATATCTAATAATATAAGATACCTTTAATTTATGGTAAATGTTCATTTCAAATGCAGGCCTATCATATAAATGAAAGGATTGATTGATGA
>NW_011500894.1:58335-68541 GCF_000495115.2 Populus euphratica
ACATTTACCACAAATTAAATGTATCTTATATTATTAGATATATTATTATAAAACATGCTTTGGTTAAGGAGTTATTGATACTTCAAGTGCAAAATAATGATATAAAACCATGATAAAAATGCACTTTTAAGTACTAATCAACGCGCAAGGAGAGTTTTCAATAATTGAAGAGAAGGTTTACTATTGCCCCCATACTAATCCTTCCATCTGGAATAGAAGGTTTTTTGGTCTACAGTGATGCCTCCAAAAAAGGATTGGGTTGTGTCCTGATACAGCATGGAAGAGTAGTTACTTGTATATCAAGACAACTGAAGATTCATGAAATCAACTACCCAGTTCATGACTTAGAATTGCCAGCAATAGTTTTTGCCTTACGAGTATGGAGGCGCTACTTATACGGGTCCCAGGTTTAAATTTTCACAAATCATAATAGCTTTAAATATCTGATGTCATAAAAGGAGTTGAACATGCAACAACAGAGGTGGGTATAATTAATTAAAGACTATGATTGTATTATAAATTATCATCTAGAAAAAAAGAATGTAGTCGTGAATGCTCTCAACTGTAAAGACAATGCAATTATGGGTGAATCAACAACTTAGGATGACAAAACCGTGATTGAGCTAAAGAGATTGGAGGCAGTATTAAATATGAGTCTAGAAGATCCTTAATGGCTTAATTAAGGATGAAGTCAGGATATTAAAAGCAAATATTAGAGGCACAATAGCTTGATGATGAAGTGTCAAAAGCAAGAATCAAACTAGAATCGTAGGGTGAAACTCTAGGAGATGATAGAATAGTGATGTTTGGGTGACGCATGTATGTGTTAACAACAAAGTCCTTAAACAAAAGTAACTATGAAAGGCCTATGAGTCTAAGTTCATTGTAGATCCAGGTAGTACTATGAAGTACCAGTATTTGTAATAGTACTACTGGTGGCCAAATATGAAAGAAGAAGTGGCTAACTGCGTAGCAAAATATAGTATTTGCCAAAAAGTAAAAATGGAGCACCGAAAGCGAACAGGGATGTTACAACCATTACCAATCCCTCAATGGAAGTAGGAGATGATCACAATGGACTTTATGTTAGGACTACCTAGGGGATGAGGGGAAATGATGGAATCTGGGTCATTATGGATTGATTAACTAAGTCTGCCCTTTTCTTACCAATAAAAATTACGGATATAGTTGACAAGTTGGCTAAGATTTATGTGAACAAAGTTGTGAGGCTTCATGGAGTCCCAGTATCAATTGTTTCAGACCAAGACCTAAGGTTTACCTCACGTCTTTGGCCAAGCATACAATGTGCCTTGGGAACAAATTTGAATATCAATGCTGCCTTTCATCCGCAGACTAATAGCCAATCTAAGAGAGTTATTTAGATCTTAGAGGATTTATTAAGGCCATGTGCTTTGAAATTTATTGAAAACTAGAAGGAGCGCCTATCGCTAGTAGAATTCATGTATAACAACAGTTATCAGACAACAATTGGAATGGCCCTATTTGAAGCTCTTTATGGTAGAAAGTGTAGGATACCCTTGTATTGGGAAGAAATTGGGGACAAAAAGTTGTATAGGGCAAAATTAGTGCAAATCAATACTGAAAAAGTGAGGATCTTTAAGGATCGAATAAAGGTGGCTCAAGATAGACAAAACAAGTGTGCAAATATTTGAAGAAGACCCCTTGAATTTTATCCTAGAGATAAAGTATTTTTGAAGGTAGCTCCATAGAAGCACATGCAAAGATTCAGCATGACGGTGAAGTTAGCTATGAAGATCATTGGACCATTTAAAATCCTAAAACATATTGGACCTGTAGCATATGAAATAAACTTACCCTCATAATTGGCCAAGGTTCACAATGTATTCCATGTTTCTTTGCTGCAAAAAGCCAATATATACCCTTCAAGAGTGTTACTTTAAATGCGAGTGGAGGTGAAAGAAGACTAAACACCTAGGTGAGATCAATAAAGATACTCAATTAGGGCAAGAAAGAACTTCAAAATAACAAAGTTCTCATCATTAGAGTTGTCATATTCCATTTTTGGGCCCCTCGTATGAAAAATAATAAAATACAAAAAAATTAAAAAATATAAATAGTGAAAAAATGATGTCAGTGTGCCTAAAAAATGATTGAAAATTGGTTGAGGAGGTTAAAAAATACAAAAATTAAAATTTGGTAGTATTTTATTGACCAATGAGAGTCTTGTTGACAAAGAAAACTCAATTTGAGTAAGAAAAGTCCAAAAACAGATGTTTATGAACTCAATTAAATTTTATTAAATGTTTAATTAAATTTATAGAGAGTTTGATTGTAAGAAAAATTGATTTTGGAGTCAATTTGGGCTTTAAATAGAAGAAATTAAAGTTCTGGGGTCAAATTATAATTTTTGAAAGTTAATTTTGTCAAATATTGAAGTTTGATGGCTAATTATGGACTTAATTGAAGAAATCTGAAAGGCTAATTCTGGACTTAATTGAAGAAATCTGAAACCAAGGACTAAAATAAAAAAGGCACGTAAGTAAGGGGGCTGAAATTAAAACCAATCAAGGGCCCATTTGAAAAAATTAGAAGTTTATTGTTCAATCTAAATCAAAAAGGCACGTAAGTAAGGGGGTTGAAATTAAAACCAATCAAGGGCCCAATTGAAAAAATTAGAAGTTTATTGTTCAATCGAGGGTCAAATTGTATAATATCAAGACCAAGGATCAAAGTGAAAAAGACGGTCAACTTCAAGGCTGCTGTTCGATTTTTTATAGTGATGCAATTGAATTGATTTTAAAATTAAAATTGCAATTTAGGACTTGATTGAACAAATTATAAATTGAGGACTAATGTCAAAGTCGAAATAGTTCGTCGCCTTTTAATTTAAATGAAACGACGTGTTTTGATAAAAAAGGCGTCGTGTCATGCACTGTTTTAAAAAAAAAAAGAAGGCAAAAAACGGTGCCGTTTTGAATGACACCATCATCTTCTTCCCCTAGACATGCAGAGAATAGGGGAAGAAAATTTTGTTTTTTTCCTCTGTTTCTCACCGACTTCCCTCCCCTGATGACTTCAAAAGGACGCTGACACAACTTACTTTTAAAATGTTGGACTGACGGTGAAGGGGTGGCAGTATAGTGGCCACCTCGGCCACATCCCCCTATGTTTTTCACCTATAAAAATAGAGGAGGATAGATAGCCAAAGGAGAAGAAAAAAAGAAGAGAAAAAACATACCGGACCTAGAAGGAAAAAGGGAGGGGTGAGAGAGAGACCGAGAGAGAGACACAGTAGAGGAGAGGGAAGAGAGAGAAAAGAAGAAGAAACAAAGAAAAAGCAAAAACAAAGGAGAGAGAAGGACCTCTATTAGAGCCATTGGTATTTTTCCACCGACACCTCTGCCACCGCGAGCACCATCATGAGGCTCCACAGCAACACAGCAGGTCAGTTGCCCTACCTCTCTCTTCTCCTTCTCCAGCCTCGACCCTATAGCCTTATGTTTATTTTGCATTCAAAATGTGAGCTTGTTTTGTAGCAAAATGAACATAATTAGCTGGTTACTGTGCTGTGCGCAATAACCATCCAATTATAGTATAATGGGCCAGTCTTGGCTCTTTTTGCTGGATCGGTGCTAGCTCGTTTCATTTTGTTATGGGCTGGTGTTGGCCTATTTTATTTATGTTAGGTCAGAGCCGGCCTATTTCATTTGATGTTGGGCCGGTGCTGGCCTATTTTCATGTTGGGCCGATGCTGGCCCATCATTTTTATGTTGAGCTGTGTTGGCCCATTCCAAATAAATACACCATAAAAATACAAACTCGATATTAAAATATCTAATTTTCATCAAAACTTTCAAAAATACAAAAAAAATTAAAAAAAATATTTTTGTGCATACGGCTAAGTGTCTCAAAGCTAAAAAAAATCATATTATGTTTTTTTCATACACTAAAAACAATGTTGTAAGATGCATTTTAGCTTTAATAACCATTTTATTAAAGTCAAGAGAACATTGACCAAAATTTCAAAAACAACAAAATTTTTATTTTGTTTGTCTCTTAGTATCCGAAGTATGACATTACATATAATGCGTATTCTGGATATTTAATTCTTTTTTAACAAAAGAACAGTTAGTTTTAACCGTATTAAAGATAAGAACCTCCTTATTAAGGAGGGATTGTCTTGAGCTTTAGACAAACCAACAATTAAAAATCACAACATGTCTTTAAATTTTATTAGACAAAACAATGCAACCTACTTAGGTAGGGTGTATTTGGGGTTCTAATACCTTCCCTTTACGCAACCAATCTCCGTACTCGATCTTTAAGAATAGTTAGGGTTCCTAGTGACCAGAATACTGGGTGGTGGCTCCCATTCAAATTTTCTACTGATAAGAGACATAAGACTTCCTTGTCTCTTCATATTTTTCCAGAAATATACCACATTCCATTTTACCTGGATGGTGGACGATCGCCACACATATGCGACAGAATGGCGACTCCACTAGGGACCTTGTGGACTAAGCATTGTTTTTGTCGGATCATTATGTTTTATTTGTTGGCTTGTGTGTTTTAATATGCATTTCCTTTTATTTATTGCTTACGCGCTTTAATTTATGTATATATTTGTTCATGCATTGTATAGAATTGCCTCGTGCATCACATGCTTTAATTTTTGGAAAGCACACACAACCTTTAAGTTAGGTGGGGAACTAGCGATCAGCCTTGGAAAAATTGGTCAGGGTTCAGATGTGAGAAACACCCAACTCATATATGAGTGCCTACTTGGTAATGGTGGGTATACGTGCCTTAACTATTCCTTGCAACACCCCTACACTATCTTTATGAAGATCATCACTGGGCAAATATGAGACCCTATTGAGACTATGTAGAAAACCTACCTATGTTCACATAAGGAATATAACATGTCTTTAGGGTGTATGTGCCATCTTTAGTTGCATATGGGAATGAGTGAACAGGGTCAAGAGCCTCAACAAAATCTAATATTTGTGTAGTCAGCGACACTTGCACCAACCCCAATAGTTATAGAGGCATTGGCTAACGAGTCCCATAAGGCTAAATCCTCTGATAGCATTGATCAAGCTAAGATAAAGGCGCTGGACGCCAGACTCAAAGTCATTGAAGGGGTAGACTTATATAACCCGGTATGGGTAATAGAAATGTGTTTGGTCCCAAACATGGTTATACCTAAAAAGTTTGGTGTTCTTGAGTTTATCAAATACAGTGGAACACAATGTCCCATGACTAATCTCAGGTCCTACTGTAATAAAATGGTAGAAGTAGTATATGATGAAAAACTACTGATGTATTTTTTTTCAAGTGGAGCAACTTTGAACTGGTATATGAGGTTGGACAACACAAAAATCTAGAGACGAAAGATCTGGTGGATGCTTTTGTTAAATAGTACAAGTACAACCTGAACATCGCTCCTGAAGAACCAACTTGTCCAATTTAGAGAAAAAGGACAAAGAAAGCATAAGGAAATATGTTAACAGATGGCGAGAAGCAGCTGCTCAAGTACACCCTCCACTGCTGGACAAAGTCTCTTTATTTGCCAACACACTCAGAGCACCCTATTATGAGCATGTGATGGGTAGTTCGGCCCAACAATTCACTGATGTTGTGGTAGTGTGTAAATGTATAGAGCAATGCATTAAGAGTGGTAGAATTTCTACACCCATTGAGAAAAGAGGGTTCGAAAGAAAAGAGGTCCACCATGTTGAAGATGGCTACAAAGGTAGGAAAAACTCATCCCAAAACTCTATCCCACATTGCTAACATCAAAAAACCTAAGCCCCAAAACTTTCTAGCTAAAACCTAAAATGAAAATTATCAAAGGGTTCAAGAACAACTACCTCCATTGCCGCTAACCCTGAATAAGATGTATAAAAAGCTATTGAGCATCGAGCATATAGCGCCAAAACCTTTGACACCTGTTCAGCCACCTTATCCTAATTGGTAAAAGCTAGAGCTCACTTGTCAATACCATGCTGGTATTGTTGGGCATAGCATCCATACCTGAAACACTTTAAGATAAAGCTACTACAATTAATCAAAGTCGGGTGGATAAAAGACTCCCCCAATATGAATACAAACTTGTTGCCTTATCATGTTTAAAGCATATGATGGCTAGCTTCCCCTATTATTATCTTTTGTTCATATCACATTCTTTTTGTTGTTATTACATATAAATAACATTTTGAGCATAACGTTTGCTCATAAAACTACAACACAAAGAATCCTTTAGTGTTTTCTTTTCTACTTTTCAAAACCACACATAACCTCATACGTTTTCACAGATATTTTTAGGACCTTCAAAGTAAGTATAAAAATAAACATCATGTTGGTATTTGTCAAAAACAAGTACATTTTGGAAATTCAAGCGATTATTTGGACAGGATAAATGAAAACAAAAACAAAAACAAAACCCCATAAGGTGACTCACAAGCTAAGTTTTATTTGAATGAATAAATCATTTTGCATACGCACATAAAAACAAGACCTACTAATCCTCAATGCATTGAGTTTGAGATAAGGAAAGACCATCTTTGATAATCCTTTCACAAGGCTGAAATCTATCCTTTGCAGTCCCATATGGAGCCTAGTAACATTTTTTTTTAAATAACCTTAACTAGGATCACACCCCACACTGGGAGAAAAATAAAAGAGGTTTTACAAAAACCTATTAATAGGTAAAAACTTCCTTATCATCCAGAAAAAGTAGTGAAAATGGATGCTGGAATTAATCATATTAATATCATCTAGATAAAGTAGTGAAGATAGGTGTTGGGATTGATCATGTTATTATCATCCAAACAAAGCAGTGAAGATAGGTGTTGGAATTGATCATGTAATTTAATTGAAAAATCTAAAGGATTAAAAAATTTGAGCTTCTCCTAAAAACAATTGAGGTACTCAACCAAACAAACATGAAAAAAAAATGAAGAGCCCAAATCCGACAATAGGGGGCAAGAAATCCATTTTAGCTAGAAAGTCAAAAGAAAAGGTCAGGGCATAAACACAAGTGATCCTTAGTCTTGAATCCCTCAAACACCTTTTTGAGCATGCAATATCCTTTTCTTCATAATCATAGCCTAAGCCAACATTACGTACCCAATCAAGCCCTTTTTTATCAAAAGCAAGAAAGTTGGATCAGTAGGTAGTGCTTTCTCATATGGGTCAAATCATTATTCATGCAACTAAAATAAATGCTTTGAATCGATTCGGTTCTTAATAACCCTCGAATTGAAAATTTTAACTTTTTGTGACCAATCAGATGTCACTTCATCTTTAACCCAAAAGCTTTAAAACGCTTTAATCACTTCAAGAACCTGTCAATAGGAATCACTTGCATTCTTTAGAATAAGTTTATTTTGAACCAATATTAAAATGATTTTTGTAGTTGGAATAATTTGGAAGTTTTAAAAATTTACATGGAAACATTTCCCTATAAATAACCTTAAATTTTCTTTCATATAACCTCATCCTCAAAGAAAACCCAATGTGAACACTTTGGGGGTATGATCAAGCTAAGGGGCAAACACCTGGTAGGGTTGCCTCTATGATTCTATTTGTAAGGAAAATATCGAGTAAAATTGACAAACCTTTTGAGATAAAGGACAAAGAAATATGACAACATCAAATCCTTCCCAAAAGGTCACGCTCACAACATTTGACTTGAGTAAGCAAGGGTGGAAAAGACTATCGAAGTTTACTACTAACACTCTAACTTTTGAGAAAAAGAAAGACACCATGAAGAAATGGGGGTCTATATTTCTTAGTTAGTATACATGCATATCAATCATTAATGTATGCTTTTCAACTTTTCATCTAATTGATAATCCATCTCTTAAGTAGTGCGTTTTCTAACCCTACCTCTTTCTTTTTTGAGTGCGCCTTTGTGCCCTCATTTCCTCTTTTGAGTGTGCCTTTGAGCCCTTACCATTTAGGTAGTGCGTTTTCTAACCCTATCTTTTTGTTTTTTGAGTGCGCCTTTGTGCCCTCATTTTCTTTTTTAAGTGCACCTTTGAGCCCTCAGCACTTAGGTAATGTGTTTTCTAACCCTACCTCCCTTTTTTAGTGCTTCTTTGAGCCATCATCACTTAGGTAGTCCGTTTTCTAACCCTACCTCCCTTTTAAGTGCGCCTTTAAGCCCTTACCACTTAGGTAGTGCGTTTTCTAACCCTATCTCTTTCCTTTTGAGTGCGTCTTTGAGCTCTCACCACTTAGGTAGTGCATTTTCTATCCATGCCTCCTTTCTGAGTGCGCCTCTAAGCCCTCACCACTTAGGTAGTGTGTTTTCTGACCTTGCCTCCCTTTTGAGTACGCCTTTGAGCCCTCACCATCCACTTGGGTAGGACACGACCACTCTTTCTTTTTTCATTTTTAGGTAGGTCACCCATTACAACTCGACCACATTCTCCATGTTTTTATCTAGGTAGGTCACCCATTATAACACGACCATTCCTCCACTTGGGTAGGTCACCCATTGCAACACGACCATTCTTTTCTTTTTCTATTTTGGGTAGGTCACCCATTACAACTTGACCAAATTCTCTATTTTTTTTTTGTATCTAGGTAGGTTACCCATTACAATTCGACCATTCCTCCATTTAGGTAGGTCACCCATTACAACACGACCATTCTTTTCTTTTTTCATTCTAGGTAGGTCACCCATTACAAATCGACCACATTCTCCATTTTTTTTTTATTTGGGTAGGTCACCCATTACAATGCGACCATTTCTCCACTTGGGTAGGTCACCCATTACAACACGACCATTCTTTCTTTTTCTATTTTGGGTAGGTCACCCATTACAACTTGACCACATTCTCTATTTTATTTTATTTGGATAAGTCACCCATTATAATGCGACCATTCCTCCACTTGGGTATGTCACCTATTACAACATGACCATTCTTTCTTTTTTTCATTTTAGGTAGGTCACCCATTATAACTTGACCATATTCTCCATGTTTTTATCTAGGTACGTCACCTATTACAATACGACCATTCCTCCACTCGGGTTGGTCACCCATTACAACACGACCCTTCTTTTCTTTTTCCATTTTGGGTAGGTCACCCATTATAACATGACCCTTCTTTTCTTTTTTCATTTTGGGTAGGTCGCACATGAAAGTAGACCATTTTGAGTAGGTGTGGGCAGGTCGCCCATGAAAATAGATCGTCTTTCTTCATAAAATACATAAAATGTTGGTTCTGGTTAGAGGGGATTAGCGAAAGGAATCTCAGTCTATCCTAAACACACATAGAATTTTGGTTCTGGTTAAAGGGGATTGGCAAAAGGAATCTCAGTCTATCCTAACCATATATAGTTTTTTGGTTCTGATTAAAGGAGATCAACGAAAGGGATTTTAGTTTAGCCTAACCACACATAGGACTTTGTGCTTTGTTGAGGTTTCAGGTCAACCAAGCTATGAGAAAACCAGTTTTGTTTATCTTTACAATATTTACTACATAAAATCTTTGCTTTGTAAGCACTATAAAGAAGGAGGCAACTGTCATAACTCATTTTTGGGCTCTCCGCATGAAAAATAATAAAATTCAAAAAAATAAAAAAATATTATAAAAAAATATAAACAATAAAAAAGGATGTCAACGTGCCCAAAAAAATAATTAAACATTGGTTGAGGAAGTTAAAAAATACAAAGATTAAAATTTGGCAGTATTTCATTGACTGATAAGAGCCTTATTGACAAAGAAAATTCAATTTGAGTAAGAAAAGTCCAAAATTAGATGTTTATGAACTCAATTAAATTTTATTGAATGTTTAATTGAATTTATAGAGAGTTTGATTGCAAGAAAAATTGATTTTGGAGTCAATTTAGGATTTAATTAGAAGAAATTAAAGGTCTGATGTCAAATTATAATTTTTAGAAGTTATTTTGGTCAAATCAGGGGCTTAATTGCATAAATATTGAAGTTTGATTGCCAATTAGGGACTTAATTGAAGAAGTCCAAAACCAAGGACTAAAATAAAAAAGTGCGTAAGTAGAGGGGTTGTAATTAAAACATGTCAGGAGCCCAATTAAAGAAATTAGAAGTTTATTATTCAATTGAGGGTCAAATTGCATAATATTAAGACCAAGGATCAAAGTGAAAAAGACGACCAACTATAGGGCTGCTGTTGACTTTTTGGCAAGGATGTAATTGCATTGATTTTAAATTAAAATTGCAATTTAGCAC
>NW_011500894.1:68579-77935 GCF_000495115.2 Populus euphratica
ATTTTGCTGCCTTTTCATTTAAATGAAACGGCGTGTTTTGAACAAAATAGTGTCGTTTCATACATTGTTTTTTTTTTTTTAAAAAGAAGGGCCAAAATGGTGCCATTTTGATCGGCACCATCATCTTCATCCCCTAGACACGCAGAGAATAGGGGAAGAAAAGTTTGTTTTTCACTGACTTCCCTCCCCATGATGACTTCAAAAAGACACCGACACAACCCACTTTCCATATGTTGAATGGATGGTGGAGGGGTGGCAGCACAGGGACTGCCCCAGCCATGTCCCCCCTGTCTTTCGCTTATAAAATCAAGGGAGGACCAACAACCAATGGAGAAGAAAAAAAGAAGAGAAAAAACAGACCGACCCGAAAGGAAAAAGGGAGGGGAGAGAGAGAGAGAGAGACATAATAGAGGAGATGGAAGAGAGAATAGAAGAGGGAAGAGAGAGAATAGAAGAAGAAACAGAGAAGAAAAAAAATAGAGGAGAGAGAAAGAACGTCATTGAAGCCGCCACCATTTCACCGCTGGCACCTCTACCATCGTAAACACCACCGTGAGCCTCCACAACAACCATCACAAGTCAGTTCCCATGTCTCTCTCTTCTTCCTTCTTCTCCTTCTCCGACCATGGCCCCATAGCCTTATGTTTATTTTGCATGTAGAACATGAGCTTGTTCAACCGTAAAATGAACATAATTAGCTGGTTACTGTGCACAGCATAGTAACCAGCCAATTATAGTATAATGGGCTAGCCCTGACCCATTTTGAATGTTGGGCGGTGCCGAAACATTTTGTTTTTAGCCGGTGCTAGCTCGTTTCATTTCGTTCTAGGCCAGTGCTGACCTGTTTTATTTCGTTCTAGGCCGGTGCTAGCCCATTATTTTTACGGCCCAATATCGACCCATTTTCATTCTAGGCCGGTGCTAGCCCATTATTTTTATGCTGGGCCGTGCTGGCCCATTCCAAATAAATACACCATAAAAATACAAACCTAGTATTAAAATATCCAGTTTTCGTCAAAACTTTTAAAAATAAAAAAAAAAATATTTTTGTGTATACAGCCAAGTGTCTCAAAGCTAAAAAATCATAGAGTTTTTTTCATACACTAAAAAAAATATTTTAGCATGCATTTTGACTTTAAAAACCAATTTATTAAAGTCAAGAGAACATCGATCAAAATTTCAAAAACAAAAAGAAATTTATTTTATTCGTCTTTTATTACCTGGGGTATGACATTACACGTAATGCATATTCTGGATATTTAATTCTTTTTTAATAATAGAACAGTTTGGTTTAACCGCATTAAAGATAAAAACCTCCTTATTGAGGAGGGCTTGTCTTGAGGCTTAGACAGGCCAACAATTAGAAACCACAACATGATTTTAACTTTTATCGGACAAAACAATACAACCTACCTTAGGTAGGGCGTATTTGGGGTGTTAATACCTTTCCTTTATGCAACCAGTCTCTGTACCCGATCTCTGAGACCAGTTAGGGTTCCTAGTGACTAGAACACTTGGTGGCAACTCCCATTCAAATTTTTTACTGATAAGAGACAAAAATTCCTTATCTCTTTATATTTTGTCATACACCACATTCTATTTTTCCTGGATAGTGGACGATCACCGCACATATGCGACAAGAGACACTTGACAAAGCTCACAAATCAAGGAAGAAACATTCTCGAGAATCAGAAATGATACAAAAATTTCCCAACTTGTTTATAAACTCAGGTATATCACCCAAATTTTAAGGATGAAATTTCTTATAAAGAAGGGAGAATGTAAATCCTAGTTGAAAATTAAGCAGAAAAGTAATCTAGATGCTTATAGAATAGATTTATCAGAAGTACCAAATAAGCATTAGAACAAACCAAGTACGAAAAATAAATACAGAAAAGTGAATAAAATATTAGTGGGAGTGAGTTATATGAAAATAAAATTATCAATATATATATAAACGAAATTCGAATTCACCTGGGTAAAAAGTTAATATACACACAAATAATTGTGCATGTGTGTGTGCACGAGCAAGAATAAAAAAGAGAGAAAAAGAAAGAGGGGAAACTATCATTTACATGTCCCGAAGAAAAAAAGGTAAAGGAAATAGAAAATCTTAACAATAGATCTTAAGGGAACATTAACCATGCTGAGTGAGTATTAATTGGAAGGGAGGAAATTCTAGAAAAGGAGAAGAGAAATACGGCCAAGAAAGATTAAAGAAGAAGATGAGTTGAAAACTTGAATTAGATAGTGTTTAGAGTTTAATTACTTGCTTGATAAGACATTTTAAAGATTTTTGATTTAATTTTTAATGGCTTAAAGTCCTTAAATGATTGAATTTTTGAAATTTGAAAAGTTAAGGTTCTTGAATGAATTGAGGGGAAAATAAAAATTTATTGTAAATTATCACGGGGAATAATGTGAAAGTTAGAGTAAAGTAATTAAATTATTGTAGCTGAAATAAAAAAAAAAATTAATAATTAAATAGAGCTAGTGATCAACCAATGATGAAAGTCTTTTAATCTTGTTTTATGCTACTTTGTTAATGTTTTATACTCCATTATGTGAATTGATAAATAATGTATGTAGTAGAACTATTTTTTTTTAATATCTCTTTAAAATTTCTTAAATTTCATGGAGATATCTGATGAGGAATATAGTTGATTGGTGGTCCATATTAGATTTTGTATATAATGAATTTATGAGACGTTAATAATTCATTAGAAATGTTAAATTGGTTGTTAACATTTTAGGTCTAAGATAATAATAGATCAAACAGTAATAGTTTATATCTAAAATAATAACAATTAAGGTTTAAGACAATAACAGATCAAATAGTAATAATTGATATCTTAGAGAGTAATTCATTGAATTTTTGAAATTTAAAAAGTTAGGGTTATTGAATGAATTTGAGGGGAGGGGGGTGGGATAATTATTTTTTTTAATTGTCAGGGGATGGGGGTGAAAGTTAGAATAAAGTGATTAAATTTTTGTTATTAAAGTAAAAAAAAAATTGATAATTAAATGGAGCTAGTGGTCGGTCAATAATGAGAATATTTCTTTCAATCTTGTTTAATACTACTATGTTAATGTTTTATATTCTATGATATTAATTGATGAATAACGTAGGCTGTAGAAGAACAGATGGGAGATGGCCGTCAACGACAAATGCATTGCTCGATGATTCTCAATTCTGTAATGAAAGTGAAGGAAACATGGACAAAATCTGTGTTCAATCAGGTGTTGATGAGATGGAGATCATGACACATGATCATGATTCTGCTGTGATTAGTCTATCAGAACTAACTTCTTGATGATGAGTATTTATTAATTTCCTGAAATTAATGATGGCAGATTTCTAAGCCTTAGGCAGATTTCTTCTAATTTGGATTAGTCTAGTCTAGTTTCCTGCTCATCAGTCAAGATTCTTTGGAAGATCATGAATCTTTTGCTTCCATAAATTTTGTGATTAGGATACAGTCAATATCACCAAAAGAAAAAACTGTAATGAAATTTTGATGTCTGCTGGTACTTCATTATAAGTTTTACGTATTGTTTACCAAAAAAAAAACTGTTTTTGTATTTAAAAAATAAAACAGTATTTTCCTATAAAAATAAAATAATTGTAAATTTTATCAAATATTTTTTCCTGTAGTGGTGCTGTAATAATGGTAAATTTATAATTTTCAGGTTATTTTTTTAAAATGTTTTTCTTATTATTTTTTATACTTGGATTATTTATCTTTATTTTTTTAATTATTTTTTAGTTTTTCTTTATTTTCTTTACATTTTTTTTTAAATATTATTTTTATATTTTTTATACTGTTAATTTTATTGTTGTACACTTCATCTATTTATATCATTCTTTTAGTTCTTATCTTTATTTTTTTAATTTGTTTTGTAATTTTGTTTATATTTTTTTGAAAAATTATTATATAAAGAATAAGAAAATTCTATTTTACTGTAACAATTGTAATATTGTTTTATTTTCTACTATGTTAAAAATTAACTTGAGATTTTACATGTTTTTATTAATGATCTTCACTATATATAAGCATAGATTTTTGTATTCATAGTTATATTTTTTATTTATAATTAGAATTAAAAAAAACATTTGAAAAACTTGAGATGTAAACCATTTTTTATTTTTTTAAATCTAATATAAAATATACATATTTCAATATTACACACACTTAATATATACACACATATATAACTCAAAAGTATTTTTACTGTGTGTCTATATAAACGTATATATTTTAAAATTAGTAAAGTTATTTTTTTTTCTTGGGGGCGCGGGGGGGGGGGGGGTCAATATTACACATACTTAATTCCATCACTTATCTTCTTTGTCCTTTTTGTTTAAAAACATTAAAAATTAGCTAAAATTTATCTTTGAGACAGAGACGAGAAAAACCCAATTGTGTCATAGAAGAAATAACAAAACACTACCTTAAGTTATGATTTTGAAAGGGGATTTCTAATTAGTTTTGTTCTTTGAAAAACAAATTACCATGTCAGATATTTTCTTGATTGGTTTGATGATAATGGATATTCCCTGATAAACTTGCATGTCAATGAAGATTAAATCCCTTTTTCAGTTGATCTTTAGAGCACATTGTATTCAGAAAACTTAATGAGTTCTTTCCTATAGTGAATTCCAAGAAGTATAAAGAAAGGAGCATAGCTCCTCGTAATGAATTTTTCGTTTGTGGATTTCTTGGCAAAATGTCTTTTTGATTGGTCAAATTAGGGTTTCCACTTATTGTTTTAGCTGTATAAATAAAATAAATTGCAAAATATACTAAAATATATAATAATCCACATTAACCTATTTTTTTTATTTAAAAGAAAAAAAGCATGGTACACTCCTCCCTGACCTCTTCAACAGTTCAACAACTGGAACCTTCAAAGTAAAAGCATCTCCAACAAAGAGCTAAATAAAGAGTCAAATTTAGAAACTTTTATTTTTAGCTTTTGTTTTTATTTTTATTTACTCCAACAACTTAGACAAATAAATAGCTAAAATAGTTATTCATCTTTTAAAGAGCCATTTCTACATTTCTTTGTAGAAATGGTAAAAGAAAATGATTGTTGGCCAACGATTATTTTTATAGTCATTAGTCAATAACTTTTTTTTTTTAAGCAGAAGGAAAGAAATTTGTAAATTTTAAAATCTTATATTATGTCTTACCCTTCTCTCAAATTTAAAAAAATAAGAATTAATTATTTTCCGGTTAATTAATAATATTGGTTGTGTTAATTAGCTGAAATTAAAAGATATGCTTGTTTAAAAGCTTTTCTATTTTATTTTTTAAATCTCTTGATTTTTTAGACTTTTTTTTGTTAATTTGATATTTGTGATTATTTTTATTTCTTTACCTAAATAAAGAGTCAAATTTAAAAACTTTTATTTTTAGCTTTTGTTTTTGTTTTTATTTACTCCAACAGCTTAGGCAAATGAATAGCTAAAATAGTTATTCATTCTTTAAAGGGTCATTTTTACATTTCTTTGTAGAAATGGCAAAAGAAAATGATTGTTGGCCAATGATTATTTTTATAGTCATTAGTCAATAATTTTTTTTTTAAAGAAAAAAAAAAGAAATTTGTAAATTTTAAAATCTTATATTATGCCTTATCCTTCTTTCAAATTTAGAAAAATAAGAATTAATTATTTTTCAGTTAATTAATAACATTGGTTGGATTAGTTAGCTGTAATTAAAATTTATGCTTGTTTAAAAACTTTTCTATTTTTTTTATATCTCTTGATTTTTTAGACCTTTTTTTGTTCATTTGATATTTGTGATTATTTTTATTTCTTTGTTATTTTATATTTTTGATATGGGTTAAAGAAGACAATTTTTATTAATGTTGTTATCTTTGACAAAATTGAGAGGAAGTAATAACGGTAGCTGATATTAATAAAAATATAGAGTGACATATTTAAAATGTATTTTTAATTGTCTCTTTTAATTTGAGGTCAATTATATTTTGTCTTGTTGAAAATGCAATTAAACTAGTATATCAATTCTTTTTTAGCTTTGAAAAATGATCAAATTGTAATGTTAGAACAAGTAAGAGGCAATGGTTATTATTAATTTAGATGTATGGAAACTACAAAAGTACTGGACATTGAATATAAGCTTCTTTTACACTCTCTTATAAGGTTTTAACTTGAATTCTTTTTTTATGTAGATTGATTCAAATTTTCCATACTTTTTTACCAACTTTCTTATGAGTAAGTCAAAAGATATTCTCTTTCAACCAAGTCATTCTAATCAATTAATTGATAACTTAACATACCAAATTTAAATGTCCATACAATAAAAAAATCACAAAGAAGTAAAAACTTCTCACTAGAGAAAGATTGTTTACTTATCTCTGTTTTCGATATGGGTTAAAGAAGACAATTTTTATTAATGTTGTTATCTTTGACTAAATTGAGAGGAAGTAATAACGGTAGCTGATATTGATAAAAATATAGAGTGACATATTTAAAATGTATTTTTAATTGTCTTTTTTAATTTGAGGTCAATTATATTTTGTCTTGTTGAAAATGCAATTAAACTAGTATATCAATTCTTTTTTAGCTTTGAAAAATGATCAAATTGTAATGTTAGAACAAGTAAGAGGCAATGGTTATTATTAATTTAGATGTATGGAAACTACAAAAGTACTGGACATTGAATATAAGCTTCTTTTACACTCTCTTATAAGGTTTTAACTTGAATTCTTTTTTTATGTAGATTGATTCAAATTTTCCATACTTTTTTACCAACTTTCTTATGAGTAAGTCAAAAGATATTCTCTTTCAACCAAGTGATTCTAATCAATTAATTGATAACTTAACATACCAAATTTAAATGTCCATACAATAAAAAAATCACAAAGAAGTAAAAACTTCTCACTAGAGAAAGATTGTTTACTTATCTCTACATGGCTAAATACAAGCAAGGATACAATTACAAGAGTTGAACAATAAACAAAACAGTTATGGGCTCGAGTACATGCTTACTTTGTAGAGAATGGAGGAATCTTGTATAATCATTTCTAAATAAGCATCTCAAGTAGATAGCAATAAAGAAATAGAGAAGTCATAAATTTGTTGGATTTGTTACTCAAATTCAAAATCGTCAGTAAAGTAGAATGACTAAAGAATCAAATGTAATTTTTATATTTATTTTCATGTTAAATTATTTAACATATATTTTAATATTATTTAATTTCTCTATTTTTTTACCAGAATGTTTCTCTAATTTTTTACTAGAATAATGATGCTCGATAAATATATATACTTTTTGCATTGGCAACAATTAGAATATTGTTGGGTTATCTTAAGAAAAGAACCTAAATGAAGATTTGAGCATGCAAGTCAATATCAAAGGTCAAACAAGAAACAAAAAAGTCATGTCAATTCAAGTCCAGCTTCATTAACTCTATCTACTTCTGATTCTGTTAGTTTAGGAAAACGTAGTGGACCGTTGATTTATCAAGATAAACCAATTAGTCAGGAGACTACAAAAGAATGATTGAAATGTAAACAAATAAAAGATAAAGTTAGGAAGGTAACTATAATAAATCTCTTACAACAATTCAGGGATACTCTAGTTGAAATTGAGGATCAGAAGAAATAAGACAGAAAAATTATGTTAGAGCAACAAGCTATGTTGATTCAATAAAGTCAAGAGAAACAAGAATTGAACAAGATTGAGAAAAAAGAACAAATTATAAAAATGAATATTTTTAAGTTGGATTCAATTTTTACAGTGTATTTTCAAAATAGAAAGTTAGAAATTATGCAAAAGAGGGGTTTTAATTTTTAATTAACTAGATTGATTTATTATTTAATGTAATGTATTTTTAATTAAATATGTAGAAATTTCTTTGTTAGTTTAAATATATTGTTATAAAAGTGGTATCAATTCATAATACTTTTTTGAAGTTCTTCTAATACTTAACAACAATAAGTAGGATTAAGGAACTTAAAAGATAACAACCATAATGGAAAAAATAAAATAAAAACTTGAAATTTATGATGACATAAGAAGTTTAAATTTAATGATTCTACTCATTGCTATATTATTCCCACAAATGTTCAACTAAATATTCTTGTAGTTGAGAGCTAGTTGTTTTATCCTTAATTCGATTATAAGTTTGAAGGAAATCATATAGTTCTGGTATTTCACCATGTGACACTGATATAAAAGAATTGACTTCACGTTTATGGTCAAATCCAAGGTTCATTGCTCCTTAATCCTCAATAATCATATTATATATTATTATGCAAGCTTTCATAACATTTGTAAGCATTTCTTCATCCCAGTATCGAATAAGTTCACGTACAATTGCAAAACGAGATTGGAGCACCCTAAATACTCGTTCCCCATCCTTTCTTACAGACTCTTGCTTACATATAAAATATTTTCTCTTTGCTCCTAATGGCCATGGGATTGCTTTAACAAAGGTTGATCAATTAGGATAAATCTCATTTGCTAAATATTATCCCATTGTATAATTGATAGGAGCAGTATGACCTTCAGCAAGTGTAACGAAGATATGTAATCGATCAAGAACATTAATATCATTTAATGATCCAGGCATTCCAAAAAAAGACATGTCATATTCAAAGATCTTGTGAAGCCACCGCCTCTGGAATTATAGTTGGTTTACGACAATGACTAGTATATATCTCATGCCATGTCATTAGGCATTTCTTCCATTTTCAATGCATATAGTCAATGCTCCCTAACATCCTTAGAAATCCATGCTGCCCTATAATTAATAATAATCGACAAATGTCAACCTCGTTTGGTGCTCTTAGATACCAATCACCAAAAGTTTTACGATTGCCTTGATAAAAGCTCCAAAACTTTCTATTGTAGTGGTTTCTCTAATTTGAAGATATTCATCAGTAAGATCTGCAGGAATACCATATGCAAGTATTTTGTGAGCTGCAGTTATCTTTTGAATACAAGATAAACCAAGAACACCAAGGGTATCTGTTTGTTGTTTGAAATATGGATTATGAGCTTCACTGTATTTACGATCTAAAGAAAAAAATGACGACTCATCCTAAATCTTCTTTAAAATTAACTTTAACTTCCTTTCTATTACGATTGACAATATTTTGATCAAGAATAGAGTCACGATACCTCATTATTTGCCCTTGATTATTTGATTCTTTTTTAGCAACCACAGCAATAGCAACTTGAAAATCAAAAGCATCATTAAAATTAAAATTAGAATGATTTATGATGAATTTTAATGAAATATAATAAAGATTGAAGAGAAGAAAATGATGAGAAAAAATATTAAGGTATATGAGAATATTTATAGATGGATTACTTTTTTAAATT